>NC_080059.1:20815379-21040379 GCF_026212465.1 Amaranthus tricolor | reverse complement strand
TTGCTGTCAAAGCTATGAAATGCTTGAATGGTTCCTCTGTTTCTGGCCATAATTTGAAGGTTATGAACGCAAAATACAATAGAAATGGATCGTTGTTTAGATTCCGCAGAAATACAAAACAGAATTGTGGACCACCAAGACCCAGAGTCATCTCTTCGCCATCATACAGAGATGACAGAAAATATATTGATGTCGTTAAAGGGAAGCCTAAGCAATCTTCTGGAATTGATACCGGTTTCCAGAAAACAAAGGATGGCCGTAGGGGGAATCAAAAACATGGGTCTGAAGCAGATGTGGAACAAAATGTTATTCCTGTAAGTTTTACAGTGAATGCTCATGAAAACAATGACACTATGAACATGTTGTAGAGAGCTGTGATTGCTGAAAATTCGGACGTGATAAACCTCATACATGCTAAATGTTTTGTATCTGATATGCTTAATGTAGTACAGGATATATTCTCCTTATCCCCGACAAAAATTCTCATTGTTTTGGATTGTGTGGAAAATGCTGTGAATGCTGTGTCTAGTAGTAGTGAACTTTGGTCTGTGTTTGATGATGTAAGATTATGGTCGGAAGGTGAATATTTTGATGATAGGCTAGTATGGTTAGAATGCTTTGGTATTCACCCTAGCTGTTGGACTATGGATAATGTGAGGAAGATAGGTGAAAATTGGGGCCCTGTTTTGACCATCGATAATAAAGTAGATGATATATGTAGTCTTACGTATGCTAGAATGCTTGTGAGAACAAAAGCACAAAACAAGATTGAAGCTAGGATTAGACTACAATATGAACATGGAAGTTGTGATGTTTGGATAAAGGAAGGTAAGGGGTTTATGAAGGAATATTTTAGAACAGGGTTGGGTGAGGTTCATGTTGATGGAACAGATTGCAAACAGAGTATGCAGGGAGGCAAACCCTATAAGGGGGGGGGTGTAACAGTACGGAATCAAACCTCTTGTATGACCCCATTTTGCTAGATTTATTAGCTACGCCTGCAAAGGTGAACCATTGCGAATGGGTGGACCCTATTGTCAGGAATGAGACGGAGGGCTGGACTACTAAACAAGGCACGCCCCAACAGATTTGCTTTCACCCACAGATGGCCATGACCAACAGTGTTGAAGCTCACCCGCCCAAAACACCTCGAGGAAGACCTAGGAAGAAGACAAACAACCCACTGTTACCCCTAACCTGCAGTCACATAGATGCCATGAACACTTGGGAAACTGCAAAACTATTGGGAATAACATCCTCAGATGAAAGAAAGGTGGTGGCAGGCCTCAGAAAGTCAAAGAGGTTACTAATCATGGATGATAGATCCACATGTTGACAAGAAGCTTGAATGATCGGATGGTGTAAAACCATGATTTTAAATATATGAATCTCTTGTGTTGGAATATTCGTGGAATAGGGAAAGGAGAGAAAATTGTGACTATGAGGAACATAGTGAAAAATAAGAAAGTATCCTTCCTTGGCCTTGTGGAAACAAAACATCGAAAATCGGTTAGATCCAGAATGAAAAGAATATGGGGAAATGATGACTTCGATGTCTGTGAAGTCTTCGCGAATGATACAAATGCAGGGGGAGTAATAGCAGCCTGGGATGTTAACAACTTTTCTGTATCCGTTCAGCACTCCGGAAATAGATGGATTCTGCTAGAAGGTTCGATCATGAGTCATGATTTTCAGTGTTGTGTGGGAGTGGTATACGGCCAAAATGATAGATCACAAAGACAAGCTCTCTTGGAGGAAATCAAAGAAAAAGTGTAGACAATTGATAAACCTATCCTCTTGATGGGGGACTTCAACGTTGTACTATCTACTGGGGAAAGAATTGGAGCCTTCAGATGTGACCGAAGTATTAGAGAATTCTCGGATTGGGTGCAGGGGTTGGGCTTGATTGATATTCCACTACAGGGTGTTAAATTCACATGGAGGAGAAATGAGTCAAAGAGCAGACTTGATAGAGGCCTGTGCTGCCAGGCTTGGCTTCGAAGGTTTCCGCAATTAAGTATGGTAGGTCTACAGAGAAGTTTGTCCGACCACAATCCCATTTTTTTATCGCTACATACGGAAACAAACTGGGGGCCAAAACCGTTTAGATGCTATGATGCGTGGTTTATGAACCCAAAATTCAAAGGTTTCCTTATTGAGGAATGGAGAAAATGCCCTGTCCAATCCATACAACATAAACTAAAATTCCTCAAGACGCCTTTGAGAACTTGGCGACAGGAACATTTTGACTCAATGGATGGCAAAATCACCAAACTTGAATCGGTTGTACATGACCTGGAAAGAGCAAGCGACATGAGAGCCCTCAATAACATGGAGGTAGCAAGGCTAAATGCAGCATCCAACACCCTACACCAATGGCTTATAAGAAGGGAAAGGGTATGGAGACAAAGGGCCAGATCGTATGGGTTCAAAATGAAAGACCACAACACTAAATTCTTTCATGCAGCAGCTACTTTCAAGAAAAAGAAAAAAGAGATCCTCCAGACAACCATTGATGGCAATGTAGTCAAGGGTGTCCTAGAACTCAAACGCGAAGTCAGAAATTACTTTGCACAGAGATTCAAACAAGCACCTTGTTCGATTTTCGATTTCTCTATGGATAACCATCCAAAAATTTCCAAGGCTCAAGTTGTTTTCCTTGAAAGAATCCCAGCAATTGAGGAAGTCAAACAAGCAGTATGGGCATGTGGCATTGATAAAGCGTCGGGGTTTGATGGGTACAATTTCAAGTTCATCAGGGAGATGTGGGATACCATAAAGGAGGAAATATATGAGTTTGTGTTGGAATTCTTTACAACAAACACCTCGATGAGGCAGGTTAATGTCACCTGGGTTACTCTAATCCCGAAATCTGAGAATCCGATGACCATTGAAGACTATAGACCAATAAGCATGGTGGGTGCCCTCTACAAAATCATTGCCAAAATTCTCTCCTTGCGCCTCAGAGAAGTGATTGCCCCTCTGATAGATGAATCTCAAAGTGCTTTCGTCATGAACAGACAGATTCTTGATGGTGTTTTGATCGCAAGTGAATCCTTGAGATGGCTGAAAAAGAAGCAGATACCAGGTACTTTAATAAAGCTAGATTTCCAAAAGGCATATGATTCAGTTAACTGGGACTTTTTGCAGCTTGTCATGGAAAAAGTGGGGTTTGGTAGAACTTGGATAAGATGGATTATGAACTGCGTCACTTCTGCATCCATGTCAATCCTACTGAATGGGACACCATTGAAGCCGTTTAAGATGGAGAGAGGTTTGCGACAAGGAGATCCATTATCACCTTACCTCTTCATCCTCATTAGTGAAGCCCTCGTATCTCTCCTGAACAAAGCAAAGTCCTTGAACCTGATAGAAGCTATACAGGTTGGAAAAGATCAGGTATGCCTTAAACACCTTCAATTTGCTGATGATATGCTTATCTTTGCTCCAAAAAATATGTTGTGCATTAATAATTATTTCAGAATACTAGACGTCTTTGCTATGATGTCTGGGTTGAGCCTCAATTACAGTAAATCGTGTCTTATATCGTGGAGTTCAAGGGATCAGCAATGGGCTAGAGAGGTTGCCAGCTCTATGGGGTGCCGCCATTCATCATGCCCCGTCACATATCTTGGCTTTCCCCTGGGGGATAATATGAACAAACGCTCTGCATGGAAGCCAGTGATAGATAAAATACAATGCAGGCTAGCTACATGGAAAGCTAAGATCCTATCTAGAGCGGGTCGTCTTACACTCATAAAAAGTGTCCTCAACTCACTTCCTGTCTATTACATGAGTATGTTCAAAATGCCGAAAGCCATTGCCTCAAAAATCGTATCCATACAGAGAAGCTTCTTCTGGGGAGGTCTGTCAGAAAACAGGAAGGGGTGCAATAGAGTCAAATGGACAGATATCCAACTTCCAAAGCAAATGGGCGGCCTTGGAGTAGGTAACGTAATGCATAAAAATCTGATGCTATTATTTAAGTGGTGGTGGCGCTTCTCTAATTCAAACAACGCTATGTGGAAGAAAATCCTAAAATCTGTTCATGAAATCAAGGGACTAAAAGCGTCGTCTGAAGCTTTCACCAAAGTCAGAGAAGGCACATGGGCCCTTTTGCTGAGTAATGACCCTGACACAGCCAGGATTAGATCCGTCATTGAGGAAGGCATGATTGTAAAGCTTGGAAACGGCAGTTCAACCCAATTTTGGCATGATACATGGTGTGAAGCCGGACCGTTGAAGAGGATTTTCCCACGCTTGTTCTCAATATCCATGCAGAAAACCTCTTTCATAAGTCAAATGGGAGTATGGCAAGAAGATATATGGTCCTGGAAATTTTGATGGCGACGTACGTTATATGACTGGGAAGATAACGAAGTGTCAAGGCTGAGAAGCCACATTGAACATAAAAGGCCGATCAGGGAGGTGGAGGATGGAGTATTATGGAGACACTCTGGCAACTCATGCTATCCGATAAAGAGTATTACTCAATGAATGAATGAAGAGTTTGCCTCCACTTTGCCCAAGCCAGTAACTGATATTGTATGGCAAAAATTCATCCCCCCGAGAGCGCAATTATGTGCTTGGTTGGCCAGCCTCGGCAAGCTTAGTACTGGAGATTTTCTTGTGGATAAGGGAATCATAGAGCCTTATCACGCACTATGTCCTTTTTGCAATCAACAAACAGAGTCAAATTCCCATGTCCTCTTCACATGTGGTTTCTCATGGCGCGTTTGGATGCATATGCTTGAATGGTGGGGCCTCTCAAGTACGCTACACAACCAGGGTACATACTTTTGCTTGCAATGGATGGGTCTGGTAAAGCACAAAAAACGTCGGAAACTGTGGGGACTCATCCTAGGCTGTCTCTTTTGGTCGCTGTGGTACGAAAGGAACAGAATAAAGTTCGATAATGCCTCACCAAATATCAACAACTTCATTCACTCGTTAAAGATCAGGATAGGCATTTGGGCAAAAGAAATGTGGGGATACCCTGGATGGTCGGCTGAAGATATATCTTATAATATTAATTCTATTTTTTGATGTATGGTGTAAAATTTCTAGATGAGTATGTATCATAGGTGATGGAGTGTAAGGTGTAGAGTTATGCCCAAGAGACTCTAGATAATGGTTTTTTAGTGTATATTCCCAACTGACGCATAGACCATCCCTATGCTGTTTCTGGATGGCTTGTATCGGGCCCCCGCTCCCTATGGCTTTTTCCCCCTACCGGGGGGTTTTTTATGCCGGAGGTTGCGGTGCGGTTTCAATACAGGTGGGGTTTTCTATCCTTCTTTATTATATATATTCCTAATTCTCAAAAAAAAAAAAAAAATTGCATTTCATCAAGAAATCAACCAAGAAAACTTAAATAATAGACGAAAATTAAGAATGTGGTTGGCAAAAAAAATAAAGAGTGAAAAAGCTACAGTGGAAGGTGTAATAGTTCCTGAAGAATTTTTGCAACCATATAAAGATGAAATCGAGAAGGAAACTGTGCACAATTATTAACGTTGTTTTAGCAACATCTTCCTCTTGTATTTATGCTTTATATTTCTCTTACAATTTATATTTCATGATAGTATGTTCTTCGTTGTCGTTTTCATATTTGTTGGAAATTGATTTAGATTGAAAAAAAACTTAAAATTGTTTAGTCGACGTTTATTTAAATATTAACGTCGTATGAAGTGTCATATAGCTGGTTTTAATTCTTTGATGGAAATTTCATTTTAAAATTATGGATATAGTCTAAATTACAAAGGAGGTGGTTCCGAAATTTCTGTAAATTTATAATTAAACTTATTTGGTTTTTCCTGCTCCTTTAATCAAATCATCTCACCTTTTCCCTTTTTCTTATTTATTTTATATCTTTATGTGACACCCAATTTTCCAACATTTTCCTTGCGGTTTTGATTCCCTGTAGAGCTTTGGAAAGTCCGGGGTGTTAGTTTTTGGCAAAAAAATTCATATAAGTGTCTATTTCTAAATTATGCTTAAATTAAAATAAATTGTTGAGTTTTTTTTTTTATAAATGATTATTATAACTCATTGTACATTAATTTGTACATTTCGAATTTTTGATTTTTGAATGAGTTTTGAGTACGTGATTTCGAATTAGGTTAATTGTGAGTTTTGTGTACTTATTATTTAAAAATCTCGTCAATCTGATTATACATAATGTAATGTTTAATTAGCGATCAATCAAAACCTTATTTGTGAACAAGCTAGATAGGTTGTTTTTCTAATTCCATTAAAAAATTGTGGTGACAAAACTAAAAAGGATGGCAAAATAAAGAAGCTAAAATAGGAATTTACAGGAAAACATTAGAATTTTATAAATGAGATGAAAATTAAAATTTTGGATTAGAATTAAAGAAAGTGAGAACCAAAAAAAAATATAGCAAAACCAACGAGATGAAGGGAATACGACCTATTTCTATTAAAATTTGGATGTTTTGTGGAAGTAAATTTTGGTAATGAAAGTTAAAGGTGTTTCTAATTAAAGAAAATAAATTATGTTTTCTTTTTTTTCAAATTAATTAATGATTTGGTGGTTCAAAAGTAAATAGAAGTAGTTGTTGAGATAGTGCGATAATTAAGGTTTATGAAAGAAATATTTTTGGTCACAATCTTAAAATCCGTATTGGCATTCCCTTGAAAGGAGTTAGGAACACATATTGTGTGATATGCCATATGCAATTCTTATTAATTTTTTTTAAATTTTTTATGGTTTGGTAAATGGAAAGAGTGGAATGGGAAATGCATGGATTAAATTAATTAGATTGGTTAATTAGTTTTCATTATTAAATTAGTCACAAGAAAAGGCCGCTCAACTTCCTCACAAATTTTAATAATTCAATACAATTACAATAAAATTTCATTGCCCCAACTAACTTGTGTATTATCTTCTTGAAAGGTTTTGTACTTTTTGTACAAACTATGGGTATTATTTAGAGTTACTTTTGGTCCCCTCATATAAAAATACTTGGAGATTGACAATTATTATAAATATAGTTTTTTTTTTTTTTTACTTGGATTGTTTTACATGATATTAGATTTACGATTGTAGCATCAAAATATTAGAATTGCATTGTATCAAAAAAATAGTGAGGAAATTATTATGTGTTAAAATTTAAAGAGATTATAAGCATAGCATCGAGATTATAAGTCTTTGTAACCTAATATATTTATAGGATTTGAAATTACAATGAATTAAATAATTAGAAAAACACTAACCATAAATCTATCAGAGAAACTTTAAGTTTATATTGTCTACGGATGTTTGATACCAAACTGAGGTACTATCTAGTTTTTCTAAAAGCGTTAATCCCATGATATACACTTTTAAGATACAACGGTTTGCAATCAATTATAAGAACTATACAATTGATATTTGTGAAGTAATAGAGATTATATTGAGCAAGCTTACAATTAGAATTGTTATGGGTAACATTTTATTTATTTTTTATTTATTTATTTAATTATTATTGTGAAATCACTTAAATATATTGTTGACTTTATTTCCCATTGACCTTGACTTCCCTTTGACCGTGACTTAGTCAAGGGGCTTATACGACTTTTCCTTCCTACTTGTCCATTAAGTAACTCCTTACATACACCCTAACTACTGGTCAACTCCGCTCTTCAACACTATGTTCCATGTCACCCATGATCTACGTATAAAGCTACCCTATGATCCTTATATCAGCCACTACAAATACCTCCTACAGAATTCATTTTATTCTGTAAGCTTACATATTATTTACTGTTATTTTGCCAAAATTCACGGTCATCGTACTCCCAATCGATATCTAAAACTAAATCCCTACCATCTATAAATATTTTGATAATGGTTATATTGCATTCGGTCTAGTATATTAATTTCTGTTTTCGTAACTAATTTAAGCATCAGAGGGGCTTTTTGGGAGATCTCCCCGGGTAAGGATAACGTGTTGTGGTACAGGGATTGCAATTACTTTCGTGGAGAGATCATATCACACTTCCAGATCATTGACAATTGACTTCTATAACGCTCCGTCTTCAGGTATTATAAGAGTATTTTGCACTTTCAATTTTATTATGAAAACAAGAATGAAAAGAAGTAGTTAATTTTCTTTACCCTTAAAAACTTGTAGAAATAACTGCCCATTAACTCCAATGATACCACTTCCCTCCACTTAATTAAAAGTGGATGAGGGAAGTTAATTACTTTTTAATTGGTGATCAAGTATCAAAAATAACCACCACTTATTAATAAATAAAGCACATGAATTTCAACTATGTTATATTCAATGTAAGGCCTACAAACAATAGCAAATTGAAACAACTTTTGAAAACAGCTCAATTTAGCACTTAAATAGTAACTTTTTGTCTTCACTCGCGAGGAGTAAGTTTTTTGCGATCCGTGAAACTTGTTTTTCGGGTCTCCAATTTAGCTTTATTTCTTTGCTTTTGGACACTTTTATCGTTAACTATAACATTAATATAGTTACTAAATATCGCCACTCCTTTTTATTTTATCGCCACCCCTTCAAAATTACGTATTTGTCCCTGAAGTTTAAAAAATTATAAAATTGCCACTCCCTATTTATTTATTATTTATAATAATAATAATAATAATAATAATAATAATATAATAAAAATATTAATAATAATAATAATAATAATAATAATAATAATAATAATAACAAAAATAATAATAATAATTAAATTTTTTATATTCTTCAAAAAGAATATAAATAAAATTAATAATAATAACAGTAATAATAATCATAATAATAATAATAATAATAATAATAATAAGAAAAATAATAAAATTAAAAATAATAATTATTATTCAAAAACAAAAAAAAAATTGAATCGCCCAGAACCGGGTGATTTGATCCCGGTTCAATCGCCAGAAAACTGGAGATTGAACAGAAAACTGGCGATTGAACCGGGGTCCAATCGCCTAGTTTTGGGCGATTCACTTTTTTTTTTTTCTTTTTGGAAAATTTGTATTAATAATAATAATAATAATAATAATAATAATAATAATAATAATAATAATATAATAATAATAATAATAATAATAATAATATTAATATTAATAAAAAGAATAATAATATAATAATAATAATATTAATAACAACAATAATAATTCATTTATTTTTATTTTATTATTATTATTATTATTATTATTATTATTATTATTATTATTATTATTATTATTATTAATTCATTTATATTATTATTATTATTATTATTATTATTATTATTATTATTATTATTACTACTACTATTATTTAAAAGAATATAAAAAAGTTAATAATATTATTATTGTTGTTATTAATATTATTATTATTATTATTTTTATTATTATTATTATTATTATTATTATTATTATTATTATTATCATTATTATAATTATTATTATTATTATTATTATTATTATTATTATTATTATTATTATTATTATTATTAATTCATTTATATTATTATTATTATTATTATTATTATTATTATTATTGCTATTATTTAAAAGAATATAAAAAAGTTAATAATATTATTATTGTTATTATTAATAATATTATTATTATTATTTTAATTATTATTATTATTATTTTTTTTTTTTTGAGAATTTGGAAAATATATTAACAAAGGGGAAAAGAAACACCATTGTGCCACGAACACACCTCACCTGCCGGCATAAAAAACCCAGTGGGGAAAAAGCCATAGGGAGAGGGGCCCGAGGAGACAGTCCACCCAAAACAGCATAGGGGTGGGCTATGCCAACCAAAAGACAAGTCAAAACGTTTCTCACCACCAACCTAACCATCACCAACATAAACTCCTAAAGCATATCTAACGAGCTAAACAGCACCTTACATACCATACTCGAGTAAACACTTCACCTTACACACCATGATAGAAACAAAGAAAAACGACCATCTCACAGTCAATATGTTCAACATTATTGTATTAAGCAGGCAGGATGAAAGAATCTGCATTATATATAACATTTGGTGCACAGCCAGGGGATCTCATCATTTCCTTTGTCCAGATTTCAATCCTGATTCTCAGCGACATAATAAAATTTTGAAGATTGGGGGTCTTCCTTTCGAACTTTATCTGGTTCCTTTCATACCATAGAGACCAGGTAACGCAGCCTAGTATAAGAGCCCAGATGTCTCTGTGTCTCCGCCCATTGATCAAGCCTAACCATTGGATGCAGAACTTTGCAAATTGCATATGGAGAGGAGCTGAAAGGCCCCACCACTTTAGAACTTCCATCCACGTGCTCCATTATTATTATTATTGTTATTAAATTAATATTAATTTTCCAAAAAGAAAAAAAAGTGAATCGCCCAAAATTGGGCGATTGGACCTCGGTTCAATCGCCACTTTTTTGGCGATTGAACCGGGGTCCAATCGCCCGGTCCTGGGCGATTCAATTTTTGTTTGTAATAATAATTATTAATTTTAATTTTATTATTGTTGTTGTTATTATTATTATTATTATTATTATTATTATTATTATTATTACTGTTATTATTATTAATTTTATTTATTTTATTTTTGAAGAATATAAAAAAGTTAATTATTATTATTGTTGTTATTAATATTATTATTATTATTATTATTATTATTATTATTATTATTATTATTATTATTATTATTATAAATAAGAAATTTATAGGGAGTGGCAAAATTGTAATTTTTTAAACGTCAGGGACAAATTCGTAATTTCATTTGGAGGGGGGTGGCGATAAAATGAAAAAGGTGGCGATGTTTAAGGATTGGGATTAATATTTGTAGCGCTTTTAGTCGTATTATTTTTATAGTACTTGTCATTATTTTTTTTGAAATTAAACTTTAGTATAATTAGATTACTTATATGTATACTTAAACTTAATCTTAGTATACATAATATTTATTAAGACTTTTATACTTTTATACTCTAAATCATCTAACGATCCTCTCCCATTTAGGCATATACTTATTTATTTATAGAATTCAAGATTGCTCCATCACATATAAGGATGGCAACGGACCGGATCTAAACCGGGTCCAAGCGGATCCCATAGATCCAAGATCGGGTTCGGGTTCGAAACAGGTCCAAACTCATTTAAGCGAGTTTGATTGAATTTTACTTCGTATTGCAATTATGATAGAGTTTTAGACTATAATTAATGATAATAATGTATAATGCAAGATTAAGGGTTGTGACAAGCTTAATTATTCGCTCTTGTTCTTGTTTTTAGCCCATATATCGAATAATAATATTATTTCTATTAATATTAATACAAAGAAAAATGGAAAACAAATGTAGATAAGGGAAACACAAGATCAACTTGAAGAGCTGGGAAAAATTCACATAACTAAATCAAAACTAAAATAATAGAGGAAGTGAAGGTTGAAGTATAGGAAGCAGACTACCAGTGAAGAACTCAAAAAATTTTAAAAATGAAGATGGAGGCAGACAAGTCGGAAGCAGACAAATTGAGCATAGTGCATTAATATGGATGAAAGTTTTAATTTTTAAAAGCAAAACGGTTTATCGAATCCACGGATCCAGGTCTAGATATTTTCATGACACCCTGATGCGAGTATGGGGATGGTCGATCCAAGAACCCGCTTAACACCTTCAAGAACACTGCCAAGACTACTCGTGATATACAGAGAACAAACAAAACCTTCTGTTTTGTATGAAAACAGAAGGGTGACAAGAACAATTCGGATGAATGGTTCTATGTCGTGGATGGAGACAATGAATCTTCACTCGATCCCTGGCCTCCTCCTCACACTAGAGTCGAGATTCACTCTCTCAACCTTCGTGGAAATGACTGAATACCTCCTTGCTTCACTCACAAAGATAATACTCAGGATTGTAATTGCACCAATTACTTGAATGAAAATTTCATTAACCAAAACTGAAAATGAATGATACAATGATGATGTCCTTTTATAGAGAACTATCAACGGCTAGTTTGGGGAAGCCTAACAAACTTAACTACCCCGTGCCTATTTATTAAACACGTGCATAATAAGAAACAAATTAGAAACATGAAAAATAGCCCAAGTATTCTGACATCAGCCTTTGTCCAGAAACTGACGAGTGCGAGACCTTGCAACTGTTCTTGTGGGCTTTGTGAGGACTCTCCGTGTGATCTTTGAGTCTTGGCTTCTTCTTTCATGTCTAAAGATGCCATTCTTTGAAATCCCACGCTCAAACATGCACCAGGCTAGACGTTTCGATGCTTGCAAGGTGGGTTGGCAGTCAACTTGATGTTCTGTTGGTTTTATTGTTTGTAGGCTGTGGAACAGCCTTCTGTTCTGTTTGTATGCTGCTGGATGTCTATCCTTTGTTCCCTCTAGGCTTTGTCTTGCTTTCATGTTCATGTTTAGTCCATTTTGAAGTTGGTCTTCTTCATCCAAGCCATGATCAGCATGTTTATTAAGTTTAGCACATGGAGGTTCAATGGGCTTTATCAATGTCATGATGCAATTATGCTCTTCTTGTTTGTTATTAAGTTGTGAGCTATTCATAATTGCATCAATCCCTCCTTCTTTAAACAGAATTGTCATCAATTCTGCGTTGCCCTTATGCTATCTGTTGTCATCCGCGTTGCAAGCTTTCAAAATTCCATAGCAATTCAGGAGGTTCAAATGTATCTCAGTTCCTTCCTGTAGCATCCTTTGCTTGCTGTCTCCTCCTGTTTTGGTGGAATTCCTTTTGTTTATTCTTTGTAGGTGTACCATTTCTTCAGCTTGCTGTTTATTATGGTACCTACAATAATAAGAAAAGTCAGCAATTGTGTCGTTTATGAAATAAAAACCATTTACATCACAACATGTAATTGAACTTTCATGATTCAGTTTGTTCAACTCAGTAACATCATCAATCAATGGTGTAGTAACATTCAATTCTACTGCCTTATTTACTACTGACGTTAGGGCTGTGGATTGTTGTTGGTTTTGATTCTCATGAGTTTTCTTCGTGAATAGATGCACAGGTTCTCTCTCCTTCTGAATTTCATTGCAGCATCCAACCTTAGTTAAAGCACAGCTTGCTTTGTTCTGTTTTGTAGTGATAGCCATGGTCTTACATGGGGGTAAGGGTATAAGTTCTTTCATTTTTCCGTTATGTTTGATAGTGTAGACGTTGGTAAACCCATTATGTATGGAATGTTTAGCGTGCTGCCAAGGTCTTCCTAATAATATATGACATACATTCATATCCAACACATCACATAACATTTCATCATTGTAAGAACCTATGGCAAAGCTAACTAAGCATTGTTTCTTTACATATCCTTCAACCTTATTGTCTAACCAACGTAGCTTGTATGGATTAGGGTGGTCAATGGTATGTAATTTCAGATCCTGCACCAATTTATTGCTCACACAGTTAGTCTCGCTCCCTCCATCAATCATGAAGTTGCATACTCGATCCTGCACTCTACATTTGGTTTGGAACACACTCTCCCTTTGATCTATCAGTTTTCCCTTTGGTGTAGCATGGAAGTTTCTTCGTATGAGCAGGTGATAACTTCCTTCCTCAGGGTATATTCGCTCAATGTTTTCTCCCTCTGACTCACTGCTCTCACTGTCCTCAGGGTTAGTTCTTTGTAGCGTGCCTAAGTTGGTCAGCATGTAAGAGCCCTCTGATTCATCTGCAGGTGTGGGTGGTAAAACAACCTCTTCTTCCCCTCCCTTAGCCACTAGCATTGGCCTTGGTCTTCTTTCCCTGCTGTTTATTTTAGTCCACTCAACATTTGTGAAAGCTCGTGTGTTAGGACATTCATTTCTGTAGTGCCATGACCGTGACAATTAAAACACATCACATCCTTCATAGGTACATTGGTTTTATTAGAAGCTACTGTGTGTGTGTTCCTGTTGTGCAGCCCAGTAGCTGGTCCTTCTCGTGCAGCACTACCTACTGTGCTAGGTTTATGAGGTGTAGGTTCCAATGGTTGTGCACTAGTAGTTCTTTTCTTAGCGTACTTTTCATATGTAAGTGCACTATCACAAGCTGTGTCAAGGGATAAATGCTGCATTACCTCCAAATTTTCCCTCAGATCCTCCCTCAGGCCTCCTATGAACTTGCCCACCTTTATCTCCTCTGGTTCGTTAATGTCGCAAAGAACAGATAGTCTTTCCCACTCCTGAATGTAGTCAGCCACTGACCTATTGCCTTGTCTAAGTGTGCTCCATTGTACAAAGAGATGTTGCCTATATGATGAGGGTACATACTTCTTTCGAAGGTGCTTCTTAAGCTTGGTCTATGTGTGAATTCTATCCCTATTCTCCCTCCTTCTTTGCTTTTGAATTCCCTCAAGCCATATGGCAGCTAGCTTGGTTAGTTTGATTTTTGCCAACTTGTACTGCTGTTCTTCAGAAGTCCCTTTAAACTCAAAGTATCTCTCCATTCCAGCCTCCCATTCCAAGTAATCCTCGGGGTTATGTGTTGTTCCTCCAAAGTCAGAGACATCTAATCTAAGGGTTTTATCCTCTGTGTTCCTTTCGTGGTTATGCATGGGTATTCCCCTCTCTTGAAGGTCTACCTGTATTCTATTCATTGTCTGTGCAAGTTGTTGAATAGTCAAGGCCATCTCAGCAAGTTTCTCATCGGTGTTCATCTTATTTTATCACAACAATACCAGCAACAAGGCAACAATTTCTCAGAAATGAAAACAAAGGCACAGGCGCTAAACCCTAATTTTTCAGAACAGATTTCACAAATCAGCTTGTTATGATCAATTGTTTTGAAAGAAAAACGTAATACTCAATGATTCCCAACAAATGCCTTCCAATTCCTATCAGATATTACATTAACAACAATCAGAAAATCAAATTCAAGAAGCAAATTCGCATATGTCAGTGTTCTCAGCGAAGACTCAATGTTCGAACAGTGAAATCGCAATTGTCATCAAATTTTCAATAAAAAATCACTTAGGACGTTCAAGAATCAAATCTTAATGAATTAATTGATAGAATTTGATATGTATAATGACTCAGAAACAAAATATCAAAAATTCAATTGAAGCACATTCATACACGCGAAAATCAGTTTTTCAGAATTTCTTATTCCACATTCAAATTCGTATAATGATCAAATTTATTCTGTAATCCTTGATTTCAATTGAATGATTAACAAGAAAGATTGAATTTAAGAGATTGTGAGATTGAATTCGTACCTGGTACTCGTGAAAATTGAAAAAAATTGCACAATACCTGATCCTTCTGATTGTTCTTACTAGCACGTATGAATGACCCTTTATACCTGGTTTTCTCGATTTCTTTGATCGTGTCCCTCCTCTACAGCCTTGCTCTGATACCAATTGATGCGAGTATGGGGATGGTCGATCCAAGAACCTGCTTAACACCTTCAAGAACACTGCCAAGACTACTCGTGATATACAGAGAACAAACAAAACCTTCTGTTTTATATGAAAACAGAAGGGTGACAAGAACAATTCGGATGAATGGTTCTATGTCGTGGATGGAGACAATGAATCTTCACTCGATCCCTGGCCTCCTCCTCACGCTAGAGTCGAGATTCACTCTCTCAACCTTCGTGGAAATGACTGAATACCTCCTTGCTTCACTCACAAAGATAATACTCAGGATTGTAATTGCACCAATTACTTGAATGAAAATTTCATAAACCTAAACTGAAAATGAATGATACAATAATGATGTCCTTTTATAGAGAACTATCAACGGCTAGTTTGGGGAACCCTAACAAACTTAACTACCCCGTGCCTATTTATTAAACACGTGCATAATAAGAAACAAATTAGAAACATGAAAAATAGCCCAAGTATTCTGACATCAGCCTTTGTCCAGAAACTGACGAGTGCGAGACCTTACAACTGTTCTTGTGGGCTTTGTGAGGACTCTCCGTGTGATCTTTGAGTCTTGGCTTCTTCTTTCATGTCTAAAGATGCCATTCTTTGAAATCCCACGCTCAAACATACACCAGGCTAGACGTTTTGATGCTTGCAAGGTGGGTTGGCAGTCAACTTGATGTTCTGTTGGTTTTATTGTTTGTAGGCTGTGGAACAGCCTTCTGTTCTGTTTGTATGCTGCTGAATGTCTATCCTTTGTTCCCTTTAGGCTTTGTCTTGCTTTCATGTTCATGTTTAGTCCATTTTGAAGTTGGTCTTCTTCATCCAAGCCATGATCAGCACGTTTATTAAGTTTAGCACATGGAGGTTCAATGGGCTTTATCAATGTCATGATGCAATTATGCTCTTCTTGTTTGTTATTAAGTTGTGAGCTATTCATAATTGCATCACACCCGGATCCGAATACGCCAATTTAGTATGTATTCGGATCTAACCCGGATACAATGGGTTAAAAAAATAGGATCTAGATCTGCCAAAACGGATCTCAGTCCACGAATTCGGGTCGGATCTAGGACTCGTTGCCAATCCTAATTTCATACATCAATAATCAATGTCCAAAGGAATGAATTGACACCTTGTACATTCTCAACCACAAGAGAAAATAAATCGATGATGTCCAAAAGGATTGAATCAAAGATATATATCCATCCACCCAGAGAGAAGCACTTACTAGATAATTTCTCTAATACATTTAGCTTGACACGTTAAAGCATGTGTCCGTATCTTTTCATAAGCTCATACAAGTCTATACGTCCATCCTGACTTCCTAAAGTTGCTAACTTCGAACTTACATAGATAGGTTATCCCATACGTAACTTTTGTTTCCTTGTTATATGACACATCCATCTAGAGCTCTTTAACTCTAGAACTAGAGAAATTTTTATTGATGCTATCTTATTAACATCATAAGATCCAAGTAACTCTCTTTGGGTCATATACTTGAGTTACTTAACAAAATCAAATAAGGGATATATCCACATTGAATCGTAAAACTTGACATTAACCGAGCGTTAGATTGGTTTCCTTCATTAGTGTTAAATGGACTTAACTGAATTCCAATTGAAGCGTAATCAATAGAATTCATTCACAACGCTTTTGTAAAGTTATCCGCCAAGTTAAACTTTGTATTCACAATGGTCAAACGCTATAGCTCCTTGTGTGATAAGTCTTTTGACAAGGTTATGCCTTAGTGAAAAAGGCCTTGACTTACCATTATAAACTTTGCTATATGCCGTTAACAAAGCCGAATTACTATCACAACGGATAGCCACTCATGAAATAGGTTTAGTTAATTATGGTATCTCAAACAAGAGATTCCGAAGCTATTACACTTCCTTAATTGTTGATGCTAAGGCAATAAATTCTTAAGTCATAGTGGAATCCGATATACATGTTTGTTTCTTGGAAGACCATAAAATGACACCTCCCCCATACATGAATACCCAACCACTAGTAAAAGATGAATCTTCTTTGTTAGTGATCCAACTTGCATCCGAATACCCTTCGAGTACCGGAAATTCTCCACTATAACATAACCCATTACACATTCTTCCTTTGAAGAACCTAAGTACTCTCGAAATATCTATCCAATGCGAAGGTCCCGGATTACTAATATACCTACTTATCCTTCCGATTGCATAAGCTATAACAAAACGGACTACCCTCATAAGGTAACAATTTCACACTTCCATCTTTTGGAGTAGACACTAGGAAACACTCATCCATAACAAAACACTTCATTATTTTCTCAACATAGAGAGATTGACTTAAGCTTATTCGATCGTTAGCCTTATAATCCTTATGCCTAAAATGACATCTGCCTCTCCTATACCCTTCATTTTGAAGACCGAAGATAAATAATCCTTTACCTTCTTTACTTGCAACAAGCTTGTACCAAAAATAAGCATGTCATCCACATATAGACAATAACACTATTTCCTTTTCATCAAATTTGCTATATACACACTTAGCGACTAATTCAACTCGAATCTATACAACAAGATAGTTTCATCAAATTTTTGATGCCACTGCTTTGGTGCTTGCTTTAGTCTATAAAGAGATTTCACTAGCTTGCACACCTTTTGTTCTTGTCCTTTCATGATAAAACCTTCGGGTTGTCTCATGTATATGTCCTCTTCTAGATCACAATACGGTAATGCCATTTTGACATCCATTTGATGGACAACTAGATTATATGACGAAGCTATTGCAACCAATAACTTTAGAGTGGTTATCCTTGCAACTGGAGCATAGGTGTCAAAGTGATCAACACCATGCTTTTGCTAAAAGCCTTGAGCCACTAAGTGGCCTTTGAACTTATCGATTTTACCGTCAATGTTCGTTTTCTTTCTATTGTTGCCGGGCAATCTTACAATTGTTATACAACCAGAACTCTAACGTAACTTAGAATTAGGCTTTTCTTATACCATAAATCATAATGAGATTTGTTGGTAGCGTTTGTAGGAACTCTATTTAAGATGTGACAAGCTGTCAACATTGCTTCCCCCGAAAATCCATCACTCAAACCCCAGTAGGATAACATAGAGCTAATCATTTCTTGTAGAGTCTTATTTTTCCTTTTCGCTACACCATTTAATTGAGGTACATATCCCGATGTGGTCTCATTTATGATACCATTAGTTGAAAATAACCTTAATCGTAGTATTCACCACCTTTATCCATTCTTATTCATTTTACTTACAAATTATGTTTTAACTCAACTTCACTTTTATAGATTATGAACTTATCAAGAGCCTCATCTTTAGCATTCAAATATGTATACTATATAGCAATATTTCGAGTTATCATCTATAAAAGTTATAACATATTTCTTATTTCCTAAAGAAGGTGTAGAGTAGAAATCTCATAAATCACTATGAATTAACTCAAATAATTGAGAGTTTCCTTTCTGCACTTCTAAAGAGTGTCCTTGTTATCTTAAGAAACATGCATGTGTGACATTTATCTTTAGGCATTTCAAACATTGGTATGATATCATGCTTAAACATATTTAACATCTTACTTTAATTTACTTGACACAAACAATTATGTCATAAATAAAAACTAGAATTATCCATAACATTCAAACTATCACATGATTGTTTTAAACACAACTTAAACAAATTACTCATTAAATAGCATCTACCAACATAAACTGAATTTTGGGAACTAATACACATATCAAACTCAAACACAAGCTTATAACCCAGAACGTTCAAGGTTGGCCCGGATACAAGATTTTTACTTATTTTGGGAGCATAATACACATCCTGTAGGATCAATATGTTTCCCGATGTAAACACTAGTTCAACTTGTCCTTTCTGTTGGACCTTGATGGAGGAGTTGTTTTCCATGTATAGATGATAAAACCCATTTTGGTTCCTTTTATGCGTGATGTTTATTATATTTCTATGCGGTTTTTGTTACATTTTATTCCTTTTTCTAGGGTTTACACCCCTTTCGAGGGAAGTAATCGTTTGTTCGTTTTTTTGTAGGTTTTCCACCTTTATCTGAGTAAAGGAGTATTAGGGATGATGCTCCATAATCCCCCAGAGGTTTTGAGGAAGAATGGATCAAAATCGAGGATAAAAAGTAAAATCCAAGTCAACACTTGAAGAAAAGAGCGAAAAGGAGTCCAACCTGAACAAAGAAGCATCATTTAAGAAAAGAGTCCACTAAATGGCTCATGGAGGTTGAAACATCAAGAAATTGGTAGATCTCTTAGAAGAATGCAAAAATTGGATTTTTTAGCTTCGAATCGACTGGTCAAACGTCGAATTTGAAGTTATAACGAAGAAGTTATGATATTTTCAAAATGTCAACAATCAATCAAATTGAGTGTTGGGTAGTAGGTTGATCGATCGATTGTTCCAAGTGGAACGACCCCACGCGTGGCAACAAAAACAACCAAGCAGAGCTGCTGAGGTTCAATATTGTGACCTGATGCAGAGCAGCAACGTCTTTTTTAGCTCTTCTCCCTTTTTTATTCTTTAAACGCTATTTTTATTTTCTTAATTTTTTTTAGAGTAAATTTAATTTCTTCCATCAAGAATTTATTTTTATGGCTTATTTTGGTTAGATTTTGGTCTTTCTATTATTGTTGATATTTATTTAAAGTTTTAATCCCCTTTTTATGGAGCATTGGTGATGAATTTTTATAGGTTTTTGTTATTTGCTTTTAAATCTTCCTCAAAATTTGTGGGTAATTTATAATCTCATTTATTTTTAGTATTTCATTATCTATATATTAATTTTAGTTAGTTTATGATATTTCTCAATTGCTCTTGATTATTTATTCTTGTCTTGTTCATTTTTATATTTTTGATGTTTGAATGCTTAGAATACGTATTGCTAATGGTTTTGTTGAATTTGATTATGAGTAGTGAATAATTGGTTAGCGGTTGGGGTTACCTCAACCCTTGTTGATTACTTGATAATGGTCGAATATTGGTTGATATTGGTTTGATGGAGACTTAGGAGAAGGGTTGCTCCATCCATTGCTAGAGGGTTGCCATGGTTGCTTTTGGGAGGCTAACGAGGGTTGGATCTTGGAGTAACTTAAACCCTTGCTCAATGAATGGAGTAAGGTGCAAGGGATCGGCGAGAGTTGAACCTAGCACTCGCTCCATGAAAAGGGAGTTTTACCCTTTTACTCCTAGAGGAGATGAGGATTGACATAAATCTGGATTTTTGTTGCCCGTGGGTCTTGTTCTCACTCACAAGAGTGATGGGAACGAAATTCTCGGAGGAGATCATAAGCCCGATCCAGGATCGGATTGCTCTTCGTATTTAAATTCACACCTTTGCGATCAAACCAATGTAAACCCTGAACTCACCATTTTAGGTCCATTGCACACAAGTTAACCCCTACCCTGATGTTTCTTTATTTATTGCTTTCATTGTGGTGACCATAGCTTAGACCATTATCTATCCCTAATTACATGTTCCCCCAATAACTAAAGAGACCCTAATTCTCGCAACTCGTCTCCCCGAGGATCAACCCCCTACTTGCTACTACACTTGTGTAGTGTTAAATAAGGGTAATTATAAATTTTGTTTGATTAGAGGCTTTAGCAACGACACTAAAAAGTCCTCTGTCAATAGAGTTTCTCCATATACAACCTTTGAATAGGTCTGGAACAAGTGCCTTTACTTGCACACGTGCCTAGAGGCCCTTGAATCCATCCACCTTGAAAGTTCATCTTGCACAACATTCAAACTCGAATAACTTTGATTTACTTCCAAGTTGAAATTTAAATCACTTTGTGAGATAGTACCTTTCATGTTGGGATCACTGTTAAATGAACCATTTTCCTTCTTTGAAGGCTTTTCATCCTACGCTTGTGGATGTAGCAATCCTTCTTTTTATGTCCTAACTATCCACATATCCAACACGACTTGTTGGGTTGTGTAGACTTTGCGACTTTTCTCTTTTTGGATGAATTGCGTTGATGGGATTTTCGTTTTCCCTTTTGATAGGGACTTTCCTCAACCATGTTAATGGATGAGATATTGAGATTTTTAGGTTCCCCCCTCTCATGAGTCCTTATACTCACTTTAATTTTAAGATGAGTACCTAGTTGTTTTATATTAAGATCTTCTTCTTTATGTTTGATAGTTTTCTTAACCTCTATCCATGAATAAGGTAGTTTATCAATTATACTTGACACAAAAAAAAACAGTTCATCCATTTTAATAATATAATGCTTGAAGTTGGTATAATTGCGTTGCATCTCATGGAATTAATCCATGATATGGAGGGAATCAACGAGTTTATAAATCATTAAAAGTGGATATAAGAAATTTCTTACTTGTTGCAATCCGCCCCCATGTATTCACCTTTAAGAATGTTCCACAACTCCTTTACGGATTCCAAGTATTGATAAACATCGAATAAAAAATCAAACATACCATTTATTATGTGACCGCGCCATATAAAATCATCGTTGTCCCATTTATTTCTTTTGCATATCTCCTCCACAGTTTCATTTTCCTTCTCCTTCGACCTTGGTATAAAAATTACGTACTTAACGTTAAGTGTAGTGAGCAAAAACAACATCTTCTTTCACCATCTCTGGAAATCAACCACAACAAATTTTTCTAGTTTAACTATAATCGCAGACATCTCCTTACGATTTGACATCTCTTAAGAGTTGGTAACGGTTTTAGATTATTAAATCTAAAGTAATACTTTTTAGATTGTTGTACGTTTTATATATGTAAAGCTTGAAGAGATTACTTAAAAGTAAATTCAGTGTTTGCACATATACAACCTAATAAATTAGGTCTTTATATAGCAGTAGTATAACTACCCGTTAACTCCATGATACCACTATCCTGCACTTAATTAAAAGTGGATGAGGGAAGTTAATTAAGTTTTACTTGATGATCAAGTATTAAAAATAACCACCACTTAATAATAAATAAATCACATGAATTTCAGCCATGTAATATTCAAAACAAGGCCCACAAAAAATAGAAAATTGAAATAAGATTTGGAAAACAACTTTTGAAAACAACCCAATGAAACTAGGCCCAACCACACATATCACAATTTAGAAATTGAGCAGCCCCAAACTCACTAGGAAAATTTGAATAAAATAAGATTATTTAACAACTTAATTCCAAAAATAAGATTCGTGAAAATTTAATTTCCAAAATAAGCGTCCGTACATCCAAACTTAGCCTCGATTTAAATCGCTGTTACTAACAGCGAAAGACCAAAAACAAAATAAAAATAAAAGACATAAGTCACTGTTATTAACAGTGACTTATACCTTTTATAATTTTCTAGTTTCCTTCTCCTTCATTTCACTTCACGCGTTTTTTTTTCCTCAATCAACCTAAGAAATCTCCCTCTTCTTTCCACCATTAAAATCAACTTCAATCCTTCAACTAAACCCATCAAATTCCAAGTTTGTGTCATCTTCCTACATCGACCTAAGGTACTATTTTTTTGAGTTTTTTTTTCCATTTTCGAAAAATTAGGGTTTACTGAAATTTAATCAAACTTTCACGTTAATGTAGGTTTATAAACTTGCAATTTACTAATTCTTGTTGATCTACAGCTTATTGAGGTATGTTTTTATTATAATGTTTTTTATTTGGTGTTGATTTTAAAATGTATGTCATGTACGGTGGTCATTTACACTTAAACTCTACAAATATGTCGAATGTAGTTGTTATTCACCTTGATCTTCATAATAAGGTTGTTTATTCGTAAATTTGTTGTTGAATTTAAAATGTATAGTGGTCATATATTTATGAACCTGATGGTGATGTTGATTTTGTATGTATTGTTGTAGAAATGGTTTCATTTCGTGTGACTGTTGTATGCTTTTGGAATGGTTCAATTCGACCATATAGTAACAATGTTAAGTATGTTGGGGGAAGACGTAAACTGTTTGCATGCAACTCATACATGGATTTGAATGAATTTAAACATTTTATATGCTCTAAGATTGGCATTGACACTACAAGAAGTACTGTTAATTTAAGTTTTAAGTACAATCTGAGTGGAGATTTGTTAGCTTTTCCGATTGAGGATGAGGGGGCTATAGATGCAATGTGGGAGTATTCAAGGTCTACCCCTACTCCTTCTTTAGAGTTATATGTAGAAGACGTACCCCTAGGGAATGAAGATATCAATGTTGTGGAAACAAATGCATTCATGAATATAACTTCTTCTGCTCCTTCTCATACGCCCTTCCCTACCCAAGAAACCCAAAATCCCTTTATTAATCTTCCTCTTATCCTTCTAATGAACCCAATCAACTTCAATTTCAAGTCACAAATGATGATACTTTTAACTTAGAAGATACAAATAAGCCGTGGGGTGATGTTAATAGTGAGAGTAATGAATTCGTAGAAGCTCTTTCTGAGGACGATGTGGGTGTTGACGAGGAGGCTCTAGCTAATGACATGAGCTTAGGCAACATTCCAACAATCATTGCTCCTACACCCTATGCAATGGTTCCCCCTCTAGATGAACACATTGAGGACAACTCTTGGAGGTCTTGGGACTGTGATACAACCTACACCGATGAAGGAGAGTTTCAAAAGCGTATGATGTTTGATAACAAAGATGCCTTGTTGGACGCTGTTAGATTGTATCATATTCGTAGAAACAATGAGTACCAAACTAAGACTTCAAATCAAACCGTGCTCACCTTGAAGTGTAAGAGAGGGTGTGGTTGGAGGCTTAGGGCTAGGAAGAGCTCCTATTCATCATCATGGGAGATTGTTACGTATAAAGGGAAGCATGGGGGTTGTGTATTAAGTACTGAAAATGTGTCAGCTAGGCACATTCATTTGACATCTTCCATGATTAACAATCTTATTAGAAATTGTGTTGCTCAAGACCCATCAATTAAGGTCTCTGTTGTGCGTCAAATGGTGAAAGACCAATTCGGTCTCGAAGTGACCTATATGCGGGCATGGTGTGCTAAACAGCAAGCTCTTCTCTCCATCTATGGTACATGGGAAGATTCTTATCCTCTTCTTCCACGCTTCTTGAAGGCACTGCAAGTTTCAAACCCCAGGACTGTAGTTGAGTGGTTCTTTAAGGAAGATAATGATGTTGGTGTGTACGTCCGTCCGAGCATTAGGAATTTCCAACGCGTGTTCTGGGCTTTCCAACGTAGTATTGAGGGATTCAAGTATTGCAAACCCCTTATTGTCATTGACGGAACACATTTGTATGGTAAGTATTGACATACGCTGTTGACTGCGATTGCCCAAGATGGGAACAAGGGAATCTTCCCGCTTGCCTTTGCTTTGGTCGAGAAAGAATGCATAGCCGCCTGGTCTTGGTTTATGGCGTGTGTTCATAAGCATGTGATGCATAGTCCAGGGTTATGTGTTATTTCTGATAGACATGCGGGCATTCTAGCAACCATGGAGGAGCCGGAATGGCAACCTCCGAACACCCATCATAGGTTCTGCTTACAGCATTTGTTAAGTAACTTCAACCGTCAAATGGGTAATGTGAAGTTGAAGAAGATGTTTGGACGGACTGTAGAGCAAAGACAAGCACATAAGGTCATCGAGGGATTGAAGGCCATTGGTGTTGCTAATCGAGAGGCTCTTTTTTGGATTGATCAAATTGGTGATATGTGTAAATGGTCAATATGTCATGATGGAGGGTATAGGTATGGTGTTA
This sequence comes from Amaranthus tricolor, assembly GCF_026212465.1. NCBI lineage: Eukaryota > Viridiplantae > Streptophyta > Magnoliopsida > Caryophyllales > Amaranthaceae > Amaranthus > Amaranthus tricolor. The sequence continues at coordinate 21,015,323 of NC_080059.1, read as the reverse complement.
CTAATACCAACTTAGCCGAAGTGTTCAATAACGTGATGAAGGGTGTACGTTTCTTGCGCATAACTACTCTTCTGGAGTTCTCCTTTTATCGTGTTAATGATTACTTTGTTAAAAGACGCGAGAATGCAAACGCATGGCTAATTGGGGGAAATAAGTACACTTCACATGCCATTATAATTATCACCCGTAACACCGAGAAGGCAAACTACCATGAGATCGTTGCATTTGACTACAGACGAGGCCTTTTCCAAGTGAAGACTGGACGTGGTAATAGAGGATCCGCCAAGGGTGGTAAAATACAAAGTGTGGATATGAGAGAGATGAAATGCACTTGTAACAAACCATCCATATATCACTTACCTTGTTCTCATGTTCTTACCATATGTATTAAACGACACTTATCCTAAGAGCGTTTTGTGGACTCCTGCTACACGACCCAGAGCTATGTCAACACATATGAATCCATATTCTTGCCGTTGATTGATAAGAGGTCATGGCCTCAATACACCGGTATTCAGGTGATACACGATCCAGATCACATTCATGAACTAGGAAGACCTAAGTCCAGGAGGATCACTGATCCAAGATCGAGTGTTCATGAGCCCGTTGCATTAATTCTTGAGAAACTCGGGTTTAATTCTTTTTTTCGAAAACCAAAATTTGGCACATGCTTAGTATTGGATAACAAAAAAATGGTACAAAAGAGCAAGGGTGGCATCAATATGCAAGAATATTAATTTTTATCTTTATTTATGAATTTTTAGGGGATGATTTTAGTCTTTATTATAATGGGGGATGAATTTAGTTTTTATTATAAAGGGGGATGAATTTAGTTTCTAGAAATCAACAAGTTCATTGTATTTGCTAGAAGAATTTTGGTACATGAACTCTAATGAATTCATGAAAATGTTGACCAACAAAGGGAGATGTATTGACCGAAATAGGGGGGGTGTATTTGAAAGCTTCTGGAATCTTGTATTCACCCTATATAAAGGAATGTATTGTAATCAAAAAATTCAGATTTTGTTTCAGAATATAAACCTTGAGTTTTATGCATTGTTTTTCTTCTTATGTTCGTCCAAAGAAATAGTAATTTCAATTATCACTTTGAGTTTGTCTTGAGTGTTAATTCTTAGGGGAGATTGAGTGTGTCTTGTCTCTAGCCTAAAACCCCAAATCATTGAGTTTGTTCTTGTGATTTGGCTCTTATCAATATTCTTCTACTATTCTTTCTTATCTACTCTTTTAAATCAGAAAATTTTAAATCTAAGTGTGTTCTTCCTAATTACACTTACAAAGCTGCTTATAGATCCAACCCAGAGGAAAGTAAGGAGTTAGAGAGGCAGGTGAATGAGTTGATTGAAAGGGGTTATGTGAGAGAAAGTCTTAGTCCTTGTGCCGTTCCTGTTCTATTGTTGCCAAAAAAATATGGGACTTGGAGAATGTGTGTAGATAGTCGGTCCATTAATAACATTACCATCAAATATCGTTTTCCAATGCCTAGGTTGTAAGACATGTTGGATGAGTTGAGTGGAGCCTTAGTCTTTTCCAAAATAGACTTAAGAAGTGGTTATCATCAGATGAGAATAAGGGAAGGGGATGAATGGAAAACAGCTTTCAAAACAAAACAAGGGTTGTATGAGTGGTTAGTGATGCCTTTTGGGCTTTGCAATGCTCCCAGCTCTTTTATGAGATTGATGAATGAGGTTCTCCGTCCTTTTATCAATGATTTTGTTGTTGTTTACTTGGATGATATCTTGGTGTATAGTAAAAACAATGAAGATCATATGATACATTTGAGGAAGTTGTTTGAAAAATTAAGAGAGGTGAAGTTGTATGGGAAGCTTGAGAAATGTGTATTCCTGAATCCTAGTGTGGTGTTTTTAGGATACATTGTGACTGGAGAAGGAGTACGAGTTGATCCAGAAAAGATAGAGGCAGTGAAGTCTTGGTTGGCTCCGACCAATGTGCATGAGGTTAGGAATTTTCATGGGCTTGCTTCATTCTATAGGCGGTTCATAAAAAACTTCTCGACTATTATGGCTCCCATTACTGAGTTAACTAAAAAAGGAGAGTTTGAGTGGGGAGAAAGTGCTCAAAATGCTTTTGAAAAGATGAAAAACATACTTTGTACTGCTCCAATACTTGTGCTTCCAGATTTTAACAAGGTGTTTGAGGTGGAGTGTGATGCAACTGGGGTTGGAATAGGGGCTGTCCTTATACAAGACAAAAGGCATGTGAGTCACTTTAGTGAGAAATTAAATGGAGCTAAGATGAACTACTCTACTTACGACCGTGAGTTCGATGCCATAGTTAGAGCTCTTGATCATTGGTCCCATTACTTAAGGCCAAAACCATTTGTTCTTCATTCAGATCATGAGGCTTTAAAGTTCATACATGGGCAACAAAAGTTAAACAAGAGGCATGCAAAATGGGTAGAGTTTCTTCAATCGTTTTCCTTTAGTTCCAAGTATAAAGATGGGAAGAGTAATGTAGTGGCCGATGCTTTACTACCTGGTGAGTTGATGGGTGTAAGTGCTACTTTCAATGTGGGGGATTTGTCACCATACTAGGATGATTCAAGTTTGAGGACAAACTCTTCAAAAGAAGGAGGAAATGATCCAAGATCGAGTGTTCATGAGCCCGTTGCATTAATTCTTGAGAAACTCGGGTTTAATTCTTTTTTTCGCAAACCAGAATTTGGCACATGCTTAGTATGGGATAAAAAATAAATGGTACAAAAGAGCAAGGGTGGCATCAATATGCAATGTTGGTCCAGAATATTAATTTTTATTTTTACTTATGAATTTTTAGGGGATGAATTTAGTCTTTATTATAATGGGGGATGAATTTAGTTTTTATTATAAAGGGGGATGAATTTAGTTTCTAGAAATTAGCAAGTTCATTGTATTTGCTAGAAGAATTTTGGTACATGAACTCTAATTAATTCATGAAAATGTTGACCAACAAAGGGAGATGTATTGACCGAAATAGGGGGGATGTATTTGAAAGCTTCTAGAATCTTGTATTCACCCTATATAAAGGAATGTATTGTAATCAAAAAATTCAGATTTTGTTTCAGAATATAAACCTTGAGTTTTATGCATTGCTTTTCTTCTTGTGTTTGTCCAAAGAAATATTAATTTCAATTATCACTTTGAGTTTGTCTTGAGTGTTAATTCTTAGGGGAGATTGAGTGTGTCTTGTCTCTAGCCTAAAATCCCAAATCATTGAGTTTGTTCTTGTGATTTGGCTCTTATCAATATTCTTCTACTATTCTTTCTTATCTACTCTTTTAAATCAGAAAATTTTAAATCTAAGTGTGTTCTTCCTAATCACACCTACATCATTCGTGGACTAGGAAGACCTAAGTCCAGGAGGATCACGAACGAAATGGACGAAGGATCGCGGAGACGCAACGCTTGTCAACGGTGTGGTAGTGACGGTCACAATACTAGAACTTGCACGTCAAGGTAAACAGTGCCTGTATTTGAGTATATAAATGTATAGATTATCAAACAAATAAATAACATAAGTAAACAATTTATGTACTTCTTAATTATTTTTACAATAAATAACGCTTAGTTATTGTTGAATTGCAGCAGAGATGGATCTAGCAGCTCCAAGCCCTCGCGACCCTAGTGTGCTTACAATGCAGGCGGATCATAGGAGCAGTGCGTTATGGGATGTCCAGGTTATTGAATTTACCCTTTTTGAATTTATATGCCTTAATACTTTAACTTTAAGCTAACATAATATTTGCGTTTAGGTGTCCGACACGGAGACCATATACACCAGGCATCCCGATTCAGCTCCGTGGGCGATTGACGCATGGATCGTCTCGTACCTTCAGCTCGCGAGGTTGTATGACTTCCACCTGATCGCGTACAGGAGAGTCGATCACGCGCTAGTCATGGCTTTAGTCGAGCGCCGGCGCCAGGAGACTCATACCTTCCACCTACCTCTAGGTGAGGCTACCGTCACATTACTTGACGTAGCTGTGCTTACACGGCTTCCCATCGAGGGACATGCTGTGTGCACCGATGGACGCCAACTCGAAAGCTAGCAAGACAAAGTCCATAGATTATTAGGAGTCCGACCTCCGACCGAGGTAACCAAAGGGAGTAGCCTGCGCGTAACATGGCTTGCGCAGAACTTCTTGCACCTCCCTGAAGGTGTTGATGACGCCACCAGTAGCGTATCTCTTATATCTGATTGGTGTTGTCTTGTTCTCCGACAAGACTGGCAACCGGGTACAACTATTGTACTTGACGTTGCTTGATGCGCCATGGGAGGTCATCTTTGGGTACAGCTGGGGTTCGGCAGCCTTAGTGTATCTGTAAAGAAGACTTTGTGAAGCTTTACGGAAGAAGGTGAAGGAGATCGCTGGGCTCCTGATTATTCTGCAGGTAATACTAAATTTACATGTTATCGTTTTATTTCTTTTATTAAATGTTTTTGTGTTTCTTTTACTTACTTATCATTGTAATTCATAGCTTTGGGCGTGGGAGCATGTTCTCATTGGTCAACCGATGAGGAGTGTGGGACGTGGTGCATTTGCGCCACCAATTCTTTCACCCCCACATGTGCCATATGCATCGCGATGGTCCTTTGAAAGATGAACAAGAACCCACACAGGATCAGGCGTGGGGTTCTACTGCGATCAACTCGAGCTACTACGAGCTGACCAGGTAACAACACACTACAACTTGTTTTATAACTATCACATTGCGTAATTTATTAATTGAATTTTCACGTTTAGTTTCGATGGGACCCTTACCCCGCTGAGGCATACGCTGCATTGCCTCTGCACTCGGGCATATTTTCAAGGGCGTGGAGAGCATCTATACGTCTGAACTGCTTCGACATAGTCGAAGTGCATCTCCCTGAGCGCGTACTGCGCCAGTTTGGGATGGTACAAGGCATCCCGCCGCCATGTGACACAGAAGCGGAGCTCCATCACTCTCGCAAGGGTCGGGATCCTAAGAACTGGCTCGAGATCAACTGGCGCCATGTCGCTCGTTGGGAGCACAGGCTAGAGCTACTGGCCTAAGGTGCGCCGATAGAGGCTGTAGGCGCACCTACTTCAGCAAATTACATGTCGTGGTTCCTCTCCATCACTCGTCGATGGATGACACCACGAGGTATCATGGCGGCAGCCCAGTACGCTCCCGCAGCACCGACGATGACACACTTTGTAAGTATTCTACAACATTGATTATTATCCATAGAACTTACACGTTATACATTTCATTAATATAAGTCTTACAGCAGGCACAGGGCATTGCATCAGTCATCAGCTCCTCCCAAGAGGAGCCCGTACGGGAGAATTGCCCAAGGCATACTCCTAGGTACGCAGTTTCAACACTTCATTCTGGAAGTGACTGCGCCCCATACCACTATGTACGAGTACGGGTCATCTCCTCATCATGCCGACGTTCATCTTGAGGAGGTTGACTTAACGTGTCCGAACTACGGTGCCGGGTCCTCACAGGGTGCCACATCATCACAGTATCAATCACCTCCCCTACCCGAGCGTCATGCGACAACCTCTTACTATCGTAGGAAGCGTCGTAAACCGTCACAGTTAGACAGGGTACAGGAGGAGAATTAGCATTAGAATATTGTTTGTATATATTGAACATTTGTACATACTCAATATTTGTAACATTTGGTCTTTTGTGTATAAATTGTAACATATATGTAGGTGTATATATTTATATCGTATTATCACACGTTTATTATGAATGAAATGATGTTAAGTACTCAGACTTTTCGTCGATGAATCATTCTGCCAAGAATGCAGTATGAATTTAATCAAAAACAAACAGACAATCATATTCAAATAGGAAAAATGCTATCGAAAATTCAACACAATTTCATTCAAGTTCAACAAATCTATATCAAATTACATAGTTCATTCGTTAAGTTAAACTACTGTCGCTACCTAAGATGGCTTCTTAAACTTTCTCATAATCCTTTCAGTCTCTTCTTTCCTATATGCCATATCATCTATTTGTCTCTTTAGATTAAATACCTCATCTTTAAGCTCTTGTTTTTCCTTTTCAAGCCGTATTATTAAGTCTCTCTGTCATTTAGTACCCTCCGGAGCAATCCATCTAAAGTATGTGCATCCTAATCCGTCAACCAAGTAGAAAGTGCAAGCAACAAAATCACGCCCTGGATCGAAGTCGCTCCAATCTGTATTAATCTCAACTTCATAACCACAATCACAAAGCTCTTCAATACAATGCTCCTTTGACATCTACGAAATACATATAATATAGTAACGTAAGTGAACTTTCAAAAATAATATTAATATTTATAAATTGAGAGTAAAACAAACATAATACCTTATGTTACCTTTAAAAATTAATTCAAAAGAACAAGAATGATGTAGATTGAAGAATCAGGCGCGTGAAACAATTTGCTTCTCAAAATAACTATACAACTTCTATTTCCATCTCACCTAATTTCATTAATCTTCATTCCTGACAAACCATTCATCTTCTCCTAAAACTACTTTTTCATCTTTGTTGCTTTAGTCTCCATCATTCTCGTTTGCTATTTATTCAGCCTGCATTTTTGGTTATTTATCCTACATTTCTAGTCTTCAATTTCGTTTCTGCAGTCCCCATTTTCAATTCTTCATCTTCCCCAACAAATTTACGTTTCGAAAATGATTGTAACATAACGTAGTTGGGAGTATAAAGTTTTGAAAGGTATGAAAATTTAAGATTTTATTTGTTAAATGATTATAATTATAAATGTAAAATTTTCTAATTTTTTTTTAAATTAAGCTTCACCACTGCTAGAAAACAATGTTATGTCAAATTTACCAATCATCTACATAACTCCTAAAAAATTCCCATTATTACCTTTTACATAATGTTTCTCATTAGTTGGGCAAATTATATTTAGCTAAAAATTCGACACCACCAATTATGCTTTTCAAAAAATCTCTCCATTGTTATTTCTCTCTCATAAGTTCTTGTTACAATTCACTATCAATTTTTTCTTTTTTTTCCAACTTAATACATAATTTCTTCTAGGAACTCGTTTTAGTTATGTGTTGGGGACTATTTTCATGACTCTTGAGCTTCTCGCTAAGATGTTTAGTCGGGAAATGAAGCTCCCAAACGTAGCCATGTGACATGTGGTTACTTCTTTAGCATTGGTTATATATTGTTGGCGTGTTCTTTAAGAGTTGATGAAGCTTTAAATAAATAGTATATCGCATACTAGCCGTTGCAAAATAATAGCTTCATCTCTTTTAAGATCTCGGTTTAGTTTCTTCTTAGATTTCAGCTCCAGAGCCTTAGAGGATACTCAAATTTGAATTCAACTATTTGTTAGGCTTCCTTTATACCAATTTCAGCCCTATAATGCTAGTACTAAAAATAGAAACAACTTAGTATTTTAAATTCCTTTTTTAAGTCTATTGATTTATTTAAAAAAAGATTTAACTAATGAATAATCATTCAATTTATTTTACGATTTTCTAAAATAAATTATTTGAATAACTAAGTGTTTAGGTTTATTTAAAATTGAGGACTATTTTCATACATTTAATTTAACTAGTACGTTAATTCTTTTAATATCAAAAACATGTAATCAAAATATATATAATTAGCAATTAGTTCATTTTATTTAACATATAAAAGCATATGACCAAAAATTTTTTATTTAATTAATTAATTTGGACCGGATGAATAATAAATATATTATCACTAAATTAACACCTAATCAATTTCATTAACACCTTTGAAGATTTCAACTTATTTAAGAAATAGTTCAATAGACTAACAATTGCATGAATACATATCAATTAATACCAAATAAACATATAAAATTATTTTTATATTAATAAGATTTTGGACCAATTAATCGAATAAATGTAATTACTTAATTTCTTATTAATTTAATATGAATTTTGAATATCATCATTTAAAGGAGTTAAGTCTTCAGGGTGTATAGTCTATAATTAAGAACAATAATATTAAAGCAAATGTTTACAGATAGTATAAATCAAGAGAGAATAGTGGGAATACATTAGGTCCACCCTAGGAAGGTGATTTTTATAAAAGATAAACTAGATTGGGGGAAATCAATACAAACAATAACTAGTCGCAACACTAAGATAACGAGAGAAAATTGGTGATTTTACAAACCATACGAACGACCCATAATTGCCCTATGTCTCCCTAGGAGCGGCAGGAAAAGATTTGTTTTAATTTTCAATGACCAAATATTGTTATCTTTTTCCTAACCTATGCAATGAAGAACATGTTCTTTCCTGAAGGTTCACTCATCAAACCCCTAACAAAACTAAACTTGTTAATGATTAAACTAAATAAAGCAACATTAATAATGAAAGCAATAAGATTAAGCATGATCAATATAAATGTAACAACTAAGAACCAAGATAGATGCAATAAGATTGAAATAAAAACAATAACTAATCTTGAATGAAAGAAGAGAATGATACTTAAAAACCAAGATAAATGCTTCAATAGAAATGATATGAAAAATCCAAAACAAAGATTAAATCAAAAGCATAAAGATAGAAACTTGAAATGGAGAGATTAAAAAGCACTAAAACTAAAACTAAGGTTTAAAGAACACTAACAGCTCACTTGAATTGACGGTTAAAGGGCATAAATAATACAAGTGTACAAAATTTAGAAAATTTGGGGAGCCTGGATATAGGGAGATATTTGATAGAATAAGCTATTACCTTAATTTATGAAATAAATACTTTCCACCATATATCCCACCTCGAGATATTAATTCCCCTACGTTTTTCTCTCCTCTCTTATTACTTACATCTCATTCGACAAGCCTCACTACTTGAACCAGCATCATACCACAATTGAGTCATTAGTCCATCATTTTTTTGCTTTCTACTTCATATTACCCTTGATATTTTACCAAACCTTTGAAAAGGAAAATTTTCTCCTGAAAATTGTTACTCTGTGAATTTTATTCCTAATGTATTACCACCATAATATTCATAATAGGCGAGCCCTAAGGAAAGCTTAAACCTATTTTAGAACATAAATTAATGTAAAAATGAGGCATAAAATGATGTATACGTCTAGGCATAACCCTTCTACAGAGATTAGACGATTTATTTAGTCTAAACTAAGATGTTTGAAGCACCCTTTATAGTCCATAAGTCGAACTTAAGGAGAAAACCAAAACCACAGAACTGCAAGGCTTTATTCGCCCAAATGATCTCTATTTGGTCGAAAATCAACTAGGCTTAGTAACTCACTTGTAGCATGCACTAGCCATTTGGGCGAAGCTAGTTGGCATTCGGTCAAAGTTAGGCCATTCGCCCGAACATGTGTTCCTTTCGCCATTTTCAAGGGGTTGTATTAGAATCCAATAAAAGATCTATTCGACCGAATGAGGACACTTGAACTGAATCTATGTGCCTCTGCCCTTTACAGAAGATGTTGGAATCCAGCAACTGATCCGTTCGACTGAATCAATGGCGAAATTGTGTTAATAAGTTGAACAAATAAGGGAAAAACAGTGGAGTTCATCCGAATTCTGTACAACGGACATTATCTATTCTTGAGATGGAAGTTGAACAAATAAACAAACGATATATAACTATTATATGCAAAAAGAGAGTCTTGAACAACTAGAATCCTCAAGAACAAACATAAGAGGAAGGCTTATTCATGGAGATTCATGAACGACCAGAGTCTATGATGGACCTTGAAAATAGATGAAAGAAAATGGATAGAAGAAGAAGATGGATGAAAATGAAGAAGGAAACTGTATTTTAAAGAAAGAAGACAAGGGTAATAACGAAATTTCAAACTTAACGTATAATCTAACGTTTTTGTGGAATTTTTTAAAGGTTTGGTAGCACTGACCTTTTGCAAACGTTCGTTGCCATCATGTAGAATATCCCTTTCCAAAAATATAAAACACGAAGTTTTTAGACGGAAAAGCATATAGTTTTTCTACGCTTTTAAGCGGCTAAAATTTTTTTTTTTCGACGCTTCAAAAAGCATCTAAAAAATTAACGTCACAAATCTTTATCGCTTGATATTAGACGGTTTTTTACGTCTAAATGAGATTGTTTTCCGACACATAAGATAGTCTAAAATATATTTACACGCCTTGTAAACACAATTTACGTGCTCACTTTTCTAGATGCTTTTATGCATTGAAAGTTTTGTGACAGTAAAAAGCGTCTAAAATCTTGAACAATCATATTCCCCATTAGAAAAGGCTAACGAAGTAATTAATCAAAAGTTAAAATTAATTAAATAATTTTAATATAATAAAGAACTAACCATATCAAAAAAAATTACACTTCCTCTATATATTTCTCTAATATATCTTGTAAAAGTAATTACATAGATATGTTCAAAATCAATTCCATGATATTCTATATCCAAAATTTACGTCGTAAAGGAAGGGAATCAAAAGCTAAAAAGTTAGGTAAAATTCAAAAGTTTGTGTTTTATTTGCCACGCTTCAACCACCAAAGACAATGTCATTCCCATTTATCTCTCATTTGCATAAGTAACTCACTTTGAAATCTGCACATAATTAAACAAATTAAAATCACTAATAATTCAAACAAATTGAAGTTATAACACTTACTAAAGTCGCATACATATTTCAGTAATAAACATTTAAAGAAATATATTAATCACTATCAACACATCATAAGATCAATAACAACATCCAAACTTAATTCACAAGAAATATATAAATCATTAAGACAAGCATACTAAAGGAGTAAAACTAAATGCAAAAGATAAACTAATTCGCTATATCACATTGCTATATAGCACCAAACGATCTCTAAGACAAATATTAGCAATACTTTTTAAGTGGACTGAAAATCTAAAATTATGTTACCCCATATTACTTAAGCACTCATAACGGCTTACTTCATTAGCTAAATATTGTAATTCATTTAGTTTAACATCAAACTAAACAAAGACAACATATACACTCTATGAAAAAGCTCAAAAGAAAGAACACATCACATTGCAAACAACCTCAATATGTGAAGTTGCATTAATATTCAATGAATTAAAGTAATGCTCATAGCCACAAAACTTTATGAAGTAATTAATGTTTACCAATTAAAAATCCAAATAAATAGAATTAAAAATGGTCCATAAAGTATCAAACACATTCATTCCCCAAGTCAATGTGTGTCAAAGAAGGTATAAACATATAGTTCCTAATGGCTAATTCAATCAAAGGCTAGAAAGTGTAGATGATTTATAAACATATTAGAATTTAGTCACATTTGCACGTTTGCCACCAAATAGGGAGAATGAGCACAAGGTATAAACATAGTGCTTGATTTTGAATTTTTAATTGTAAATTCCAGTTTTCCTTTTTCTTGTGTTTTCAATTTGCTTCTAATATGAATGTGGTCTTATTTTGTTAGTATGAGTTTGTGGCAAAGTAGTATTTTTGAGTACTTCCTCAATACAAGTACTTCCTTAATTCTTCGTATCCAGGCTGGACCAATGGTTGTATGTATACTTGTTAATCTGCTTTTAGGTATCCAACATGCCATATAATTATTAATCTTTTCTTATTGCCAAAAAATAGCTAAAGAAACATTGGACGTGTAATATAGTTGCGTAATATTTAGTATTAGTTCAAATTATAAAAATTTATTAAAAAATACAGCTATTCTCCTAAGAGATTGCCTCTTATAGAGATGACTTTATATGCCCAACCCACTAAAATTTAACAAGTTTTTAAGAAAAGATAAACTTAATAACAAACGACCGCTTTATAACTTGTTTCAACCACTTTGAAGTTGGTGTTTTAATCTGTTAAAGTTGATATTTAACCTATTTGAGTTGGTGTTTTAATAATTTATTAAAGTTAGAATTTGGAGTTAGTGTTTTAAATTATTAAATTGTTAACCTATTGAAATAAGTATTTTAACTTATTAAAGTTAGTACTTGAACCCATTAAAGTTGGTGTTTTAAACTCTTGTAGTTGGTTAAGACACCAACTTTAAAATATCAATTTCAACAGGTTAACATACCAAGTTCACCAGGTTAAAACACCAACTTTAATAGGTTAAAATACCAACTTCAATAGCTTAAAACACCAACTTAAATAAGTCAAAATACCAACTTAAGCAGTATAAAAACACCAACTTAACTGGTTAAAATACCAACTTCAACATGTTAAAATACCAACTTTAATAGGTTAACAACTTAACAGTTAAAACACCATTACGAATAGGATAAAATATCAACTTTAATAGATTAAAACACCAACTCGAATAAATTAAAATACCAACTAAAACGAATTAAAATATCAACTTTAATATGTTAAAATACCAGCTTAAATAAGTTAAAAATACCAACTTATGTGGGATAAAATACTAACTTAAACAGGTTAACAATACCAATTTCAGCAAGTTAAAACACCAACTTTAATGTGTTAAAATACAAACTTCTATAAATTAACAACTTAACAGGTTAAAATACCAACTCCAAATTGATTAAAATATCAACTTTAATAGGTTAAAATATCAACTTGAATAGTTTAAAATACCAACTTCAATAGATTGAAAACATAAAATACCAAATTTAATTATGTTAAAATTGGTTATAAAGCGTACATTTTTTTAAAGTTAAAATAATTTTTGGGAAATTCTATGTGGTGATTCTGACAAATGTTTCTTTCAATCCACGTGTTGGCCCTAAGCTTTTACTTTTTCCAGTTTGTAGAGAAAAGGCTAAGCTTTTTGTTGAATTTACATAGTTATTATCCATGAAAACGACATTTTTTCATAAAAACAAACGCCCTGATAACCCTTAAGAAACAATTTTTTGAAAATATGTTCAAAATAAGTATTTAAATTCACAAAGAACTAAACATTTTCTCTTCCTAATGGAAAAGTTAAAAAGTTCAGGATCACCATACAGATTAGAAAAAAAGTTTGTCATCACGTAGAAAATTTAAAAACTTAAAGTTACCACGTAAAATTTCACTTTTCTTCTAATAACATATTGGGTCGATCCAAATAGACGCGGCTCTCAAAGAGACTGTCTAAAAAATAATACAATAGGATGTATCTCATATGCTACACTACCTTTCAAAAAAAAACCTCAGATATTACGGCAAATCCTTAATAGGATCGTTCTAAAATTAGGATGTGATTTTATATGTAATCATTTTTAAAGCTTATGTTTTTTAAAGCTTATGTGATCACTTTATTGTAAGGCTTATGTGATCACTTTTAAAGCCTATATGATCACTATAAAGGCTTATGTGATTATTATATTTTACTATGTGATCACTTTTAAAGCTTATGTGATCAATTTTAAAGCATATATGATCATTTTGAAGGCTTATGTGATAACTTTTAAAGCTTACGAAAATTGTATTTTGTGGTTTTGGTGGTGGACCTGAAAATTAAAAATGATCACATAGGCTTTACTAGTGATCATATAGGTCACAAATGTGATCACATAAGCTTTAAAAGTAATCACTTATAATAGTCAAAATGATCACACATGCTTTAAAAATGATCACGTAAGCCTTAAAAGTGATCATATATGCTTTAAAAGTAACCACATAAGTCTTAAAAATGATCACATAGGGCTTAAAAGTGATCATACGTCTTAAAAGTGATTACATAAGCTTTAAAACTCATCACATAGTGAACTGGCATGTTTACCATATCCTAAATATAGGACGGCCACACAAGAGACTTCTTCCAAATAATATGCCGAATATGGGTCGAATCACATACTCACACCAACTTTGGCTTTCGGAATGGATGAACTAGTGATAGTTCTAGTTGTATTTGTGCCAAAACCTCGCATATTTCATGCTATTGAATTAAGGGAAGTCAAATTAAGGTCCATGATGACTTAAAAGTTCTAAGTTCTCGTTGTATTTGTATTTGTGCCATAAAAATGAATCCACATTGATTCAGTTTCCTCGGCATTTTCGTTTGCATCTATTTTATGCAAATGTTTTTTGTTTCTCATGAATTGTAAGACCACATATGTATACTTCATATAAAAGGTTCAATTATTTTGATCATTATATAACAAGTTGAAGGAGAACAAAATATTGATATGCAGAAAGCCTTTCACTTCCCATACCAACTGTCTTTCGGTGAAAGCAAACCATTACAAGCTTGAAAAATCTTTGCAACTGTACTTGCTACTCCTCTTTAGCGGCTTTCAACTGGTTTGGATTGATTGTAAAGAACTCCGTGATAACTTCAAGGGGCATTCCCTTAGTTTCAGGGACTTTGAGATACACAAACACCAAAGAAATCACGCAAACCACGGCATAGATAGCAAAGATGCCACCCAAACCAATAGAACTGAGCATCACAGGCAAGCTGTAGGTAACAATAATGTCACATATCCAAAATACTAAGGCACAGATAGCAATACAAACACCACGGACTCGAGTAGGGAAGATCTCGGAGCATAAGATGTTTGGTATGGGTCCATATGCCATAACGAATGTGCAGAAGTAGACAATAACGCATATGGTTGAAACTACTGCATGAATCACACTGTCCATTTTAACAGTGCAGCTGATTACTAGAATTACCAATGAAGCAATCAAAACCGGAATTGTTGCTAACAACAGAGACCTGGAAAGGAAGCATATCTCTTGGTCAGTCTGGACCAAAATCGAGAAGCAAGAAACTGATAATGATGTGGAAATGCTCAATAAAAAAACCAGTCTTTTTTTAATCACAGAAAAGTCGGTGTATGCTATAAAAAACTAAGTTGGGAACGGGGAAAAATTAATTCATAATGAAAACGTCCAAGGAAGGGACTTGTTAATTCATTTTTGCTAGTTAGATCTGATTTTTGATGAATATAAACTTTAACGTTGAAGAGATTACGGACATATAATGATAAAGAATTTATTATGATATAACAAAATATCCTCTGTAATACATTTTTTTCCTCACTATTCATCACGTTATTCAACAATTTATTTTAGTATAGGGAAACCCAATCATACTATACATGATTTTTGATGAATATATATTTTACCCAAAAAAGTATGTGACTATTTAGACAAGGGAAGTATAAGAGTAATGGCAAAGATAAGAACAAGATAGGTACCTTCTTCCTGAGATATCCATGAGCCTCATAGCAACAGATATGCAGGGAAGCATCAGAAAGGTTGTTAATGCACTAATAAGGAATGAGGCTGATGTTGAACTGATCCCAAGATCATAAAGTAGAACTCCCACTCCTGCCTCCTCCAGAATTTGTGGGGTATAATACAGAATACCATTTATACCAGCAAACTGTATAAACAAAACACGTGCAATCAAATACTTTCATTGGAGCAAACATGATTTAATACGTGTCATTAACTCAATAATAGCCACTTTTAAGTTCATACTTGTGTCGACGTCCATTATCATCCATGGTTTCGTTCTCTACTTCCAGATATCTTTTTCCCAATAAATTTCCAATATCATCACTTCAGAGGTGAAATTAACTGATTATGGAAAGTTATGATAAAAAAAAGGATATTTCGAAGTGAACAAGCATTACCATGGACGTCGATTTACCAATATGGAACCTACCCAACAATATTATATGGAGTATATTTCATTACTGTTTACTCAATAAGCCATGAATGCTCTTATGAAGAATGATATGCGATGCAATTAGATACAATCTATTTTTAATCCACTTATGCAAAGAGTTATATTTATTGCTCCATCAGAAATAGAAAATTTTTAATACTCGACAAGGTTTCAACTTTTTACCATAAGTCTTGTCTGATTCCCACTGAATGTAGCCCAAGCACCTTATCCCGGAAAGGATCAAATACAAAAAGTACAAAATAACCCTAAAAAAATGACATTTCTGAACAAACAAAATAGATGATGTGATAACCTGAGGCTGATAGGAGTAAATGGAGTACATTACCTGTTGAAGCATTTGAATTCCAACTCCAACAATCAATGCACGCTTGACTCCTGGATCGAGTAGAGCCTTCCAGCTTGGTCTTTGGGAAGCAATTTGAGATGGATGGACCATTGCAGGCCCTACTGGGCATTGATCCAAAAGCTCCTTGGAATAAAGTGCAGGATTGCTAACAAAAGCAGAAGCCTGTACACAGTCTCCATCCCCTGCGAAATCTCCACCAGGAAGCGAAAGAAGAGACCCATGAACGGAAGCGGGCCCACCATCCTGATGTAAGTATATCCTTTTGAACTCTTTAGGCTTTCCAACGTCAGCATCCCCTTGATCCAAAGTCCACGCCAATTGCCAACCGCCACCAATACCAGTAGTAGTAACAGTTTCACCTGCACCTTGGAAAAGACTGCTATGGTGTCCCATGCTAAAAACACTACCATGAGAGACAGCAGGAACATCCATGTCCTTCTCCATGCTTGTTGTCTGCCTCGAAATCAATGGAGCATGCAAGTTATCATCATAATCCTCCCCTTCAACAGGCTCACCCGTTGGCTCATCGTCGTCTTCCCTCTGTTGGTTTTCTTCATCCCATTGATCTCTGTGACCATGAACATCTGTGCTGCTAAGGATGCTCCCAAAATTAGGGAAAAGTGCACTTCTCATGCTTCCTTGTTCAGGAAGCTTCTCATGAACACTTCCAAAGAGAGTCACAAGAGGGTCAACTAAACTCTGGCCCACCAAACTTCCATGACGTGATACAAGACCAATAGCGCTCTGTCCGGTGACAGGTTTTGCAATCCAGGAAAGGCCTTCTGCTGCTCCATACAACTTTATTTTGTCTTTCTCAGTGCCTGGTTCTTGACCCTCCGCTGTTTCTACCATGAATTCTTCTATACAAGTTTCACCCCCTATACCAAGGCCTTCAACTAGCAAAGCTAATTCACCTGAAACGAAACTATTGTGTTAGAAATAAAACGACCAATCATTAAGAAGCTTAAACAGGTGATGACAAATCTAAGCTGTCAGATCAATCTAAGACCAATGTCATGAACATGGCTCGTAGCTTAGCTCAAACTTGTTTTGGGGGGAGGGGGATGTAGATACACTGCTCATCACATGTTTACCTTTGAGATAACAGAGAGCAAAGTTCTTTATCTTAAAGGTAACAACTGTGTGATACTTCACAGTGAGTAGGGATTTTCAATAAACTACGAGTATAATCCATCATATAATAAACTTATTTCTTTCTAAAATTAACAGTAAATCTTGGAATTATTAAAAATATTGAAAATATATCCTATATAACGTATCAGAATACACTGCCAACTGCCAAGTATCACAGCTAGCATCAAAAGCAAGGCACAGGCTTTCCATGCAAAATATTTTCATGGAAATAAACGTTATCAATATTTACTTGAACTTGGCCATGACCGACAAAAGATACCATGTTAGTATATGCAACAGAAAAGGGAAAAGTCGTCAATATTTTCATGGAAAGAAACGTTATCAATATTTCCTTGTATTTGACAATGACCGACAAAAGATACCATGTTTGTATATGCAACGGAAAAGGGATAAAGTATCAACTCATTAAAAAAATAAGGAAACAGCATAAATTAGATAATGCAACTGAATCTTAATGAGCACATATACTTTGAAAAGTATAAATGTCAGATGACAATATACCTACTATGATTAACCAATTCGAACGTTCAACATTCAACACTGCTGGAATTATCAAACACAATATTAAGACAAATATGGAAACACAATAAGAATGTCTTTATTTTTAATTAGCATGATACTCTGATGAATCTATGATATGTTCTGTGATTACTGGCCATAAATGAATTAATCATCTTTATTTTTAATTAAGGCATGATGAGGGCGATCTAGTATGAGAACATATTGCTTGAGAATTTTGTTTCATGTATCTGTGATATGTCTTTATTTTCAACACTTTAGTTTCTCAGAATCTCCTTTTTGGAGTCATTCTTATGAATCTAAAACTATGGTTTAATACATTTCTTGATTGGATTTCGCAATGATACTTAATTGTTATTGGTATTAACCTATCACATTAGATTAAATCTCAATAAATTCGTTACTGAAAAAATTACTAAACCCCCAGACATTAAGATTGAAACAACCATTTTAGGTTCACTTTATTAGACGCTCCTATTTATTTGGTTGAAGCTGATTATAATTGTACATAAAAAAATGGTAATCAATTATCAATTAGTGAATTGATTTTCGAGAATTCTTCGTTAAAAATTAGATAGCGTATCACAAAATCTTTACTTGGCAAGTACGTCTTGAATACTTAGTTATGTTGACTCTCAAAAAATTACTAGAAGCCAAAAAAAAAACAAGAGAAAATTAAAAACCAAGACAGTCATAATATACTTTTAATATAAAGCAAAAGGTTAGTGTTGAGATCAACCTTCAATATCTTCGGTACCACGCAATCTCTTTAGAACCCTCTTTGCTTCAGACATCCTTCCTTTACTGACAAGCCACCTTGGGGATTCGGGCAAGTAGAAGAATGCAAACAAAAGATAGAAGACGGAAGGGATTCCCAGGATACCAAGCATTATTCTCCAACTGGGTGATGCCATGAGTGACATTCCAAATATCAAGCAGTATGACAAAAACATACCTCCTGAACCAGTAAACTGAGGAAGTGTATTTAATGATCCCCTAATCTCTGGTGGGGCAGTCTCGGATATATAGACAGGGACGAGTGTCACAGCCAGCCCTATTCCAAAACCATCCAATAAGCGAGCCAAAAGTAATATATAAACATTAGGTGACCACAACATTACCAAACTGCCAACAAAAT
Organism: Amaranthus tricolor; assembly: GCF_026212465.1. NCBI lineage: Eukaryota > Viridiplantae > Streptophyta > Magnoliopsida > Caryophyllales > Amaranthaceae > Amaranthus > Amaranthus tricolor. The sequence goes on along the minus strand of NC_080059.1, from coordinate 20,996,549 downwards.
AAAGTGACGCAGAGAGTATGAGCATAGGTCGTCGACCAACAGCATCTGAGATGGCCCCTGAGGACGTTGTGATAACTGTTGCTCCAATCAACGACATTGCCACAACAAGTCCCTCCATGCCTGTGGAGAGCTCAAGTTCCTTCCGGATGTAAAGTAAGGACCCTAAAGAAAAATCATGAAGGAAAATTATGGGTTGCCCAATTCAATCTAGATAAACATTCAAGTGTTAAAAAAAGTCTGATGCACAAAGCGTCCGTGCAGACCAAGCAACAGTCCAGGAAAGAGTCCCACCACAGGTGTAATAGAAGCAAACCCTACCCTGTAGAAAACTAGAGGGATGTTTTCTCAGAACAACTCATGCATGATGCAAAACAACAAAAGGACAAGAAATGTTACCAGCAATGGTGGCATTATCCCATCCCTGAAGAAAATTACCAATTGTTGCAGCCAAAGCAACAAAAACAGCCCCTTTCATGGTAACAGATTTGTTTTGTACTTCAATCTTAACCTAACCAAAATAGTCAACCATATATAAAAAGCAAATAAATCAAAGGACACAACTACACAAGATCTACTAAACTTATACATTAAACTGAATCACAGCATTTTAACAAGGACAATTCATTAGTCCACGATCCCTTTGAATTTGCTATGTCACACAAATCGAAATGAGAACTTTGGGGATATTGTTTAGAAAATTCAATGGGATAGAGGGAACGACTAATTCTCACTATTTCAAAAAACTAATAGCGGGTAATCCATGAAAAATTTAAAAGGTATTCATTTACCATATACACCCAGATAAACAGTTCCAAATACATATATATTAAATTTTCTAAAAAAAAAAATTATAAATTAGGGGGTAAATTTGGAATCAGGAATTGGCAATCAACATCAATATAGACTAGATAGCTTTTTCAAGATTCAATCTTTTTTTCCCTTTTGAATAAAAGCTATTCAGCAACAAACTAAGATTCACCAGTACTCAAAACAAAAGCATCAAGCTTTTTCTGGGAAAAGGTAGGTCAAATTGAAAAGTGAGCATATGACTTAAAGGGGAAAAGATCAAAACTTTACAATATTTAGAGCTTTACCTTTTGACACCTAGAAATATGGATGAAATGCAATTGAAAGAGATAATAATACTTCTAGTTCATTGCTGAGTTTGTATTTATATTGGATGGGAGGAAGAGAAGGTGTTATGTATCCATCCTCATTGGGAAATTCACTGAAACAATAAATATGAAAATATCTTTAATTGAAACCGGAACAATTATCATAAGTATCATATTCCCATAATAAAAAAAAATAAATCATCAATACCATACTGAAAAGGAAAGATATAAGGAAAAAGAATAATTGCCCATTTAACATTGATTATATCATTGATAGAGTACATATCTTTGATAGGTATATCATAGAACCAATTCCACAGAAACTTAAGCTAATGGTTGAAACATTAATTGAAGACATTTAACAGAAATGTAGTGCATTAAAGGAAACAAACCTGCCCAACAATCATTCAAACAATTGCGATGAGAACTTAGCTCCCCCAGTTGGTAGGACTGGGGTGAGCCTAAGAAAAAATAAACCAATAAATCTGGATCAATCAACAGAAAATACCCAACCAAATTCTAACAAAAACAAATAAACTTTGAAGAAAAAGGTAGGAAATATATATGAATCAGACACAAATAATAGCTTGAAGAAGGAAAACTTCAGGATCTTATAGAGGATTAGAAGCTGAACTAGTCCATGAAAACTGGTCGTGGATACTTGTCTTTCAGAAGTACTCGGCTTTAATTCAATTATTTGTTGTAATGAAGATGAGTGAGAGAGAAAAAAGGGATGGAAATGACTTGGGATGTCACTCCTTGAAGATAGATATTGGAGTAATTCTTAAGTTTAGGAATATATGAGTTTATGTTTGATAACGATGGATATTCTTCGGATAATGATCTCTCAAGAATTGAAGCCATTTGCTATTGACTACCAAGTCTAAATTCAATTTGACATGGTTCTAAATTTATGTCATTGTTTTGGATGGGCAAAATTTTGTTATTCTTTAATTTTGGATGATGAATTATAAAATCAATTATTAAATCTTGTGTTTTTTTTATGTATACAATGTTATAAGGTGATGTTTGCTTCTATAAATCGATTAGAAATAACATTTTTGTTGCTGCTATAAGAATAAGGTTATACATCTGATTAAATTCTATTATAAGTGAGAGTAGCCTAATAATCATTAGGGAAATATAATAGAATGAAATGGATATTTCTATATTCATGTAAGCATATTGTTCTTTTAAGAAATGTTTGATGAAATATATAGCACTAGTCAATTTAGGTCAAAATATTTTATATCTTCTATGTAAACTAGGCGATATCATTCATTTCTAATTTTGCTCCTTGGATGTTGCTCATGGATTGGGAATAAAGGTTATATAGATTTCAAAATTTATTGGATCTGCTTTAAATTATATCTTTATCTTAGAATTTAGAATTAGATTTTGATCTACAAAACAGATCTGTCGAGAGTTTATGATCTTCAGCACACCTTAGATTAATTCTTAACCTACACTCGTCTTAAATTCGACCCATGACCCAACCCATAATCAATTATTAACTCAATTTAAAACCTTTTTATATTTATTTGAAATTCCATTTTAAATTTTAAGAAACTTCTAAAATAAAAAAAACGATAAAGTATGGACATGAGATCTTACGTACAGTAGTATAGAATACCCCTTGTTGCATCGATTGTAAAAAGCTTGTTGCGCAGATTCTTGATCGACTGAAGTAAATGGGATGCAACAAGTGTTGCGCTCGTTGTCAAAAACGACGCTAATAAAGGAAACCTAAGAGGGTATTAGCACGACCTTATGAGGCGTGCACAATCTGAACCATATTGGGATGGTTCAAGGATGACTATTATAAGAAGCAAGGATGCAAAGCAAGGCAATGAGTCATATTTAAGTAATGACACAGATTCAGCAACAAAAGAGGAAGAATAGAAGCTCAAAGCAACAGTACAGCAGTCTCTGATCAAAGCTGGCGACCAGCTGACCTTGCACGTCCCTTCCAGAGAAAGCATGGACACCTTGGGAAGCATAGAAGGTACTAATGGAATCTCTACACTTGGACCTTCCTACCATGGTCCAAGAGACCTTCTTTCAAACACTAGAAGACCCCAAGAAGCAGAGCTGAAGGTCACCCACTCAACAACAACTGCACATCAGTGTTGGGTTGATATTGCTGACCAGCACACCTTGATGACTTGTGCTAGAACGAGCCTAGACTCCTTTGGGGACTCTAAGGGTAGATTTGGAATCTTTAAACTTGGATCTTCCTACCATGGTCCAAGATTCCTCCTATCAATCATTAGAAGACCTCATGATGAAAGGATGAAGGTCACCCAGTCAGCACTAGGTGCAAAACAGTGCAGAACTGATTTCACGACCAGCACACCTTATGAGGCTTGGCTTCAACACATCATCTAATCTATGGGACCACTAAGGGTAGAAATGGAATCTCTACACTAGAGACTTGTTTCTAGGACTCTTAATAGCCATCATCTACCATTGGAAGAACACAATAAAGTGGTTGAAAGGTCACCTGTTCAGTAGTTTTCCTGTCAGAATTTTAGAATACTTGTAGCTTGTTTTTCATGTCTTTTTAATATGCACATGTTTTGCACGTGGCTTTAAATGACCATTATAGTTAGTTGTACATGTCCTTAGCATTGTCATTGTATTTCCCCGTTCCCCAAGTCTATATATAGACGTCCCTAGCCTTGTAAAAGTTGAAGTTTGATTAATAAAAATATCAGAATTCACTAAGTGTTTTCTCTTTCAATTGCCTTGCAATTGGGTTACTTAGGGCCAGTTTTCCCTTCATGAACGTGTAAACCCTTGATCAGTCTTCAAGATTACACTTCATTCTATCCAAGAACGCTGAGCATTCCATTGGTTGATCAAAGGAAAGCATCGGGGTTGTGTTGAGAGGAGGCCTGACAGTTCAGCTCTTGTCAAGACGCAGCATATCAGCCTTGGAATATCCCAGGTTGAGTCATGATTTGGTTTTTTGCGATTAAATTCATCTTTTCACACACATAATCGCATCACAATCTAAATAGAATACGATGCAACACGGTATATATTTGCTAGCTATTGCTCTCTCCCTTTTGCTTTTAATCATTTGTTATTTTAGATACTTTGAATTGATGTTATCTCTAAAAATATCTTTATATTTATCATTTTTTTTTAATATTTATAGCCCCTATATATTTTTCATTAACTTTATTTTAATATTTTTATAATGCTTATAATACTCACATATACATGTTGTTAGCTGTCAAAGAAATTGTTATTTAGGGGTAGTTGTAACTATACAATTTGTAGTTGATAAATATCTAATTATCCAACTAGCTATATAAATTTATTATTCAGTAATGTTATGCTAGGTTGAAATATAATTTGTTTTGAGAAAAAAATATTGAGTAAAACTTTAAACGTCGTCTTTGATTTTGAAATGCTACAAGCTTTAATATTTTGAAAATTGTTAAATATACCAATACATACTACTTAGATTGTTATTTTTGTCGGTCAATGATACTTTTCAAAAATTAGTGTTTTAACCACACTTATTTCGCTTAATCTATTACTATGTTGAACTCGTCTATAGCATAATAAAGATACTTCTTTTTAGTTACATGGTAAATTAAACAAAGAAAAAAACTAGTGAAAACCGAATTCAAATTCCAACCTAAATTACACATGTTCTCGAAGATAAAATATACTTAAACGACCATTTTAGTAAAGCTTCATTGAAAATGTTGATAGGATGTCTACTATTTTTAGTGCCTAGTAGGAACCCCGTAAGGTGTGACACTGCATGTATTGATTAGATGAATACTTGGTTATTTCCTTCACAGTTTGTCAACGTCAATTACGTGGGATGTAGGTGCCATTGATTTTTCTTTCGTTTATCATAAAATTAGAAAATAAAAATAAATCATACAATTAACTAAAATAATTGGAAAATTTAATGTGTCATTCTCATAAAGATTTGTCACATAAGATACAATTAACTAGAAGGATTGAAAATTCCATGTATCATCCCCGTAAAGGTTTGCCACATGGAACAATAAAATTGATATATTTATTGTTATATTTATTTAGAGTAAATAATGTAAAGTGAACTTTATTCAATTTCTATATTGATAATTGATTGAAATAAAATAATAAAATGTTATTCAACAAAATAAGAAAAAAAGATAAATATCAAATCTCCAACATCTACTAAGAAAAAAATATTTTAACAGAAAAAAAGTTAATCATACAATTAACTTAAAAAAATGAAAAATTTCACGTGTCATCCTCATAGCTTGTCACATGGAATAATCATACAATTAGCTAAAAGGATTGAAAAATTACACGTCTCATCCTCACAAAGGTTTGCCATATGGAATAATCAAATTGATATATTTATTGCTATATTTATTTAGATTAAATAAAGTAAATTGAATTTTATTCAATTTCTATATATTGATAAATTGATTGAAATAAAATCATATAATCATACAAAAAGGATTTAAAAATTCCACGTGTCATCTTCACAAGGGTTTGCCACATGGAATAATCAACTTGATATATTTATTGCTATATTTATTAAGACTAAAATAAAGTAAAGCGAATTTTATTCAATTTCTACATTTATAAGATCGATTGAAATAAAATAATCATATAATTAACTAAATGGATTAGAAAATTCCACGTGTCATCCTCAACTAAAAGGTTTGCCACATGTAATAATCAAATTGATATGTTTATTGCTATATTTATTTAAAGTAAAAAAAGTAAAGTGGATTTTATTTAATTTCTATATTGATAGATTGATTGAAATAAAATAATAAAATTGTATTCAACAAAATAAGGAAAATAGATAAACATTAGCTCTCCAATTAATTAATAAATAAAATATAATAATAAAGAAACGACATGAGACACGTGTCACACTGCTATTAAAAATTTTTCTACCACTACTAGATAAAAGAGCATAGGCAACACCCTTTGGCAACGGTTTATTTTATAGCAACAGCTTTAGCAATGGGTACAATAAAACCGTTGCAATAGATAAGAAAAGGCAACGGGTTCAAGTAAACCGTTGCAAAAGATTAGAAAAGGCAACGTGGACCCCCCAATCTGAAAAAATAAAATGCGATTTTTAAAAAAAATAAAAATAAAAAAAAAAAAAAATACAAAAGAAGCGTGCTGCTGGAGGCGGAAGAAAGAGAAAACCCAAAAACAAACCCTAAACTTCGATTCCATTACCATACTTGCTCGCTGAGTCGCTTCCTCTTCTCTTCGTCTCTTCCTGCCTTCCTCTTCCTCAATCCTCTTCAATTCCATTACCATACTTCGACAGACGACAGTTGGAGCTTGGAGTGTTCGATTCGACAGACGACAGAGTACAGACAGACGACTGAAAGTTCGCTTCGTCGCTTCGAGCCTTCGACAGTTCGACGGCCGACGCTCCCTCTTCCTCTTCGCTTCGAGCTCTTCCTCTTCGTCATGTCTGTTCGCGTCTTCGTGAGTACTGAGTTCGTCAATGGTGAGTACTGAGTAACTGAGTACAGTGACTCAGTGAGAGTGAGTTCCATGCTTTTTCCATTACTTATTTAATTGTTAATTTGTTAGTGTAAATTTGTAATTGTTAATTTGTTTAATTGTTTCATAGTTTCATAGCTTCATGCCTTCATTAGTTCATTGGTAATTTGTTCCTCCTCCAGTCCGCCACAGCCACTGACACTGACTGCAATCCAAGTTGCTTCGTGAGTCGTGACCTTCGTCGCTTCGACCTTCGAGCCTTCGACAGTTTGATTTTGGTTTTACATTCACTTTCATCCTTCTCAACACTCCATGTCTGATGATAAGGTTTTACTTTCACTTTTTTCTGCTTATTTTGGTTTATTTTGTGGGATCTACAAATTTTTTCGCTTCTTTTGGTGCAAAGAATTCTGGGTTTTTTTGGGTTTTTTTGGGGGGTTTTTGGGGTATTGTATTTTTTATGCTGGTGATTGATTTTTGTTGATCTTTTAGCTAATTTTGTGTGTTGTTTAAGTTTGAATCATGAAAATTAGTTATGTTTTTGGTCACTGATAGTTGTTGAAATTGATTTGACTGCATTTCAGTTGAGCTACTTTACTAATTAGCTATTTAGGGTTCCATCAATTTTTAATTTTTCCCTTTTTTTTGGGTTGAGAATCCCTATTCCAGATCTCTAATTCTTCTGGGTTGTTTACAAAATTAGGTTAGAATCTTTCTTCTTGCTACAACATTACAAAACTTATCCCTTTTGTATCCTTTTTTTACTTGTGGGTGAGCTTTTTGATAGTTTTCCCCCTTTTTTAGGTAAAGTTTTTGTTCATTGTAAGAACAATTATTGGTTAAGCTAGTTTCTCTATATGGTTAATGTTAATGTTGTTTGCTTCTTTAGGTCATTATTCTCAGATTCTTTACTAATTTATCAAGTTTGTTTTCATAGTTTGAGTTGTCTTTGTTCTTGTGTAATGATATTTCCTTGAATAAATATGGTGTGTTCTTAGATAGAGTATGTTAAAGATGGAAATTTCTATTAGAGTATATAAAATATATCGAGAGTTACAATTGATGCGTTTACTTGATCATCCCAATGTGATCTCCCTCAAGCATTGTTTCTTTTCTACTACCAGTAAAGATGAGCTGTTTATTGCTACTGTTTGATGTGTTCTCTGGTGTTATTGCTACTGTTTGATGTAATTTGTTGGCAGCATTGCTGCTGTTTATTATTTCGATCTATTTCAGGTCTAATATCTTGGTTATCATTGGGACATTGTTAGGCATTTCTGGAAAATCAAAAGACCATAAATCTGCTCGTCGGGATTTGAAATACCTGCGAGAGGAGAAAGACCTTCGATGGGTGCCGGAGCTTGAGGTTCAAGAATTAGAAGATGGAAGTGAAGAGTTTTCGACATCTATGTTTTGGATGAATGATGATGAAAAGAAATTGTTTTGCCAAACCATAAAAAATGATGATGATATTGAGCCGTAAAAGAACATATTTAGAATTTTGTGTGGCTTTTGGAAACATTTTGTGAACTTGTTTGTTCGATACTTTTTAGACGTAATGATGTATAGATGAATATTTGGTTGCACTAGGTTATGGAAGAATTGATCCTTAGTTTTTGATATAACAAGTTGATCGTGTAAATTTCTTAACTATAATATTTGTAATCAAAATTCTAATTACATCTTATGCTATCAATTATTAAAATTATCATTTGCTTAGCTTTTTCATTAAAGACTTTTTGCAACGGTTTATTTATATAGGTTGGTGTTGCAAAAGACCTTTTGCAACGGTCTTGTGCGACCAAGAGAAACTGTTGCCAAAAGATTGTATCTTTGGCAACAGTCAACTGCTACCGTTGCAAAAGATGCAAGAAACCGTTGCAAAAGACTTTTGGCAACGGAAGCAAATACGACGGTTTGTAACCGTCGCAAAAAGGTTTTAGCAACTCTTTTTAGCCCTACAGCAACGGTCCTTAACCGTTGCAACAAGTCTTTTATCTAGTAGTGTACCTTTTTTCTATTATTGACAGGGAAACTTTTAATATTTGATTTAATATTAACTCATTAAAATATGTAATATTTGTTGATTGACTATAAATATATGTGATGATTTATTGAAAATACTATATTTCCTTATAAAAACCAAAAAAGAATATACATGAAAATTTTTATTTTAACTTAGATAATAAATCATTATCACATCAATAATCAATAACCGAAAAAATATACTAATGAAGAAACGATTTGAGACACGTGTCATACTGTCATTAAAAATTTTCTCGCCTTTTTTCTATTATTGACAGGGAAACTTTTAATATTTGACGTGATATTTAAGGAAACAATTAACTCATTGAAACATGTAATATTTGTTGATTCAGCTAGTTGATCCTTGGATCGAACAGATGGAAGACTAATAATCTATTTCTCGAGCTTTTCTTTTATGAAGTGTCTATCAATCTCCACATGCTTTGTTCGATCGTGTTGAACTGGATTCACCGAAATATTGATAGCTGCCTAATTATCACAAAAGAGTTTGCATGCTTCTTCTTGTGGGAAGTTTAACTCACTAGACAAGGCCACAACTTTCTGCTTCTTGCTCCTCCATGTTACCACATTACCTCCGACCAATGTAAAGTATCCTGAGGTTGACTTTCTACTATCTCAATCTCCTGCCCAATCAGCGTCTGTATAAGCTATGAGGTCAAGGTGCCCATTGTTTCTGAAGAGAACACCTCAATTGCTAGTGCCCTTTAAGTATCTCAGAATTCTTATTACAGCATCCATGTGAGGTGTTTGTGGCAGGTGCATAAATCTACTGACAACCCCAATTGCATAAGATATATCGGGCCGAGTATAAGATAAGTTGATGAGTTTTCCAACCAGTTTCTGGTATTGGTCTTTGTCAACTGGCTCCCCATTTGGCACCTTCTGTAATCCATGATTGACTATAATCGAAGTGTTTCAGTTGGTTTACAGTCAATCATCCCTGTTTCAGCTAAGAGATTTAGAATTTACTTCTTCCGATTGATAAAAATTCCCTGTTTTGATCTATAAACTTCAATTCCGAGGAAATACTTCAAATTTTCTAGATCTTTCATTTCAAACTCCAGAAACAACTTCCTTTTAAGATCACTTATTTCTTCTTCATTATTACCAGTAATCACCATGTCATCAACATAGATGATTAAGCATATAATCTAGTTCCCCTTCTTTTTCAAGAAAAATGTATGGTCGGAGTTACTCTATTTATACCCAAACTTCTTCATTGTAGTTGTGAACCTACCAAACCAAGCTCTAGGGGACTGTTTCAAGCCATATAAAGCCTTTTTTAGTTTACGTCCTTCCCCTGCTGCATATTAATTTGAGAACCCAAGTGGAGTTTCCATGAAGACTTCTTATTCAATTTCACCATGGAGAAAATCATTCTTGACGTCAAATTGGTCCAGAGGCCACTCTTTTTTTGCAGCTACTGAGAATAAAACTCTTATAGTGTCAATTTTTGAAACTGGGGAAAAGGTTTCTAAGTAATCTATTCCATATGTCTGAGTATATCCTTTAGCTACAAGACGTGCTTTGTACCCTTTAACAGTTCTATCAGCATGATACTTGATTGTTAAAACCCATTTACAACCAACTGTTTTCTTCCCTCTAAGTAACACACACTTTTCCCATATGTTATTCCTTTTTAGAGCTAAGATGTCATCCTCCATAGCACTTCGCCATTATGGATTCTGAAGAGCTTCTTCGGTGTTTCGAGGAATGGAATGGGAGTACAGAGAGGTGTTAATGGGAATTGAAGATTCAGAGAGAGCTTTGTTATTACCCTGGTTGAGAGGGTATCAAGACCTTTGTGCCTCATATTCAGGGTCATACCTTCTTAGAGGGATGCCTCTTGTACTCCTTAGAGGGAGTTCATATCTGCAAGGTGTCTCAACAGTTGATATATCATTAATATCATCACATTTCGGTTCAGGTGTTACCTCTTGTTCAGTAATTTCTCTGGATACATCAGACAGGACAGGCACAATTTGAGGAGGAGGAGATATCGTAGCTTTAGAGGCAACATCTGTGGGATTATCTACTTGCTCTTTAGGTTCATACTCTATCACAATTGGATGCATTAGCCAACTTAATTCATCACTTATAATCTCCCCCCTTAGGACTAAGCTGGGTATAGTAGTACAGATTCTCAAAGAATTCACAATCCATATTAGTGTAAAATTTGTTTTGTAGAGGATCAAAGCATTGATATTCTTTCTGAGTTACCCCATATCCAAGGAAAATACATTTAACTGCAAGAGGCTCAAGTTTATGTCTGGTGTGGGATGGGAGATGAGCATAGACAGTACAACCAAATATACGAGGGAGTAAAAGAATGAGTGGAGGGGATAGGGTGGTGATTTTTCAGAGTTTCCAATGGGGTTTTGAATTGAAGAGTTTTAGTGGGAAGACAATCGGTGAGATAGGTTGCAGTAGCAATGGCTTCAGGCAAAAAATGAGCGGGAACTTTAGCTTCAAACATAATGGCACGGGTGATCTCAAGAAGGGTACGGTTTTTTCTTTCTGCAACCCCATTTTGTTGTAGAGTTTAATGGCAGGTGGTTTGGTGAATTAAGCCATGAGTGGATATTAAATCTTTCATTTGTGTGTTTATTCCCCCCTGTTATCAGAACGAAGAATTTTTGGTTGTGCTTGCAATTGAGTCATGATCATATTATAAAATTTGACAAAGACATCATAAACTTCAGATTTGTGTTTAAGAAAATATACCCAGGACATACGAGTATAATCATCAACAAATGAAACAAAATAAGAGAAACTATGATTATTAAATCCAGGAGCAGGTCCCCAAACATCAGAATGTATCAAAACAAAAGGTTTACTACTATGAGTCATACTAGGAAGAAAAAAGTTTTTTTGACTTTTAGATAGAGCACATGCTTTACACTGCAAATTTTCATTACAATTATTAAGTGATGGAATGAGACGTTTCAAATACCCTAAGGAAGGGTGGCCAAGATGCCTATACCACATCCACAAATGCTAATTTGAGGACCCATGACCAAGCAAAGTCTGACCCTTTTGAGTCACCTCGTCCACATAATATATACCACCTCGTTCAGTACCATGCCCAAGAATCTTCCTTGTTCGAGCATCCTGCACAATACAATTAGAAGAGGTCATAAGAATAGTGCAATTCAGTTCCTTAGTCAATTGACTAATAGACAACAATTTATGCGACAAGCTAGGTATAAAAAGACAATTTTTCAAGTGTAAGGAAGAAGAAATTTGAATAGGCCTTGATTGTTCAACATCTATACACTCCCCATTGGTTGTTTGTATTGGGTTCGGTTTTTAGGGCCGAAAGATAAAAGGTCACATGGGTCAAATGTCATAGTGTCGGTAGCCCCACAGTCAAAAATCCACTTTATCCGAAGGTTTACAAAAAAGCCCAAGCCTAAGAGATGATGGGACAAAGTTTGCTGACTTTTTATTGGAACCGTCACACATCTTTGAAATTGGTGATGACTTTAAATTAGAACCATCCTAAATTTTGGAAACTGGTATTTGGTTTTGGTGGGTTCTAGATAGGGGTGTTCAAAACCGAATACCGGGTCGACCCGGTTCCGAAAAACCGGGTACCCGGTTTTCCGGATAGCTAAAATTGTATTCCGGATCCGACCCGGTTTAAACCGGGTCGAAAACCGGGTACCCGGTTTTGTTTATTTTTTTTTCTTAATTCTTTTAACAATTTTTTAAACATATAATTCAAATAATATTAAAATACTTAACTTAGCCATAAGTATTTAAATACAAGCATTAGTTAATTAAAATACAACCACAATTCCTCAAATTCATAATTTCATAAACTATTAAAATTTATAAGTTCAAACTTCAGGCTCCATTACTCATCTTCAACGGTGTCAAGAGTTTCATCGATTATGACTTCCGGATGCTCCAAAGTTAATGCATTACCTAAACCAAGAGCACGAACAGTCGAACAATATAAGGTTAAAGGAAAAATATTTTTACTGTTAAAACTTGTTCGTAACATTGACCAGAAATCTGACCTTTTTACAATTATATTTGGCCATTGTTTGGTACAAATTGATTTCAATTAAATGGCATTGTTCCACAGTTTCTGTCTAATTTTGATTTCAATGATCAACTGAAAGTTTCTGTCAAATTGTTGGATAAAGAATTCAGCCAGAGAAGAAGGAAAGAAGTGAGCAGCTACTAATGGTAAAAACATATCGGACGGCAAATCAAGCCATTAAAATAAATTTGATGTTTTGATTGAGATGTAGAGTATAATTGTTATGATTATGACTATTACGACTTGAAACCAATTTGAAGATGAACAAGAAGCCAAACGAAAATCAAAAAGATGCAGTTTACACACATGACATAGCAACCTACTGGATTTCATATGAACCACAAAATTGAACAGAAATTGAAAATTAGTCAAATGAAAAAGCAAAACTAAAATGAAAATCTGATGAGAATCAAAACTAAAATGAAAGGCAAATTAATGAAAACGAAAACCCAAAAAATTGGGAAAAAAAACCAGATCTTAAATTGGAAAAAAATCATTTCAAGCAAGAACCCATGGACTTTTCTAAGATATTCAACTGATGAACGGAAAATTTAAAAAATCGAATCTTCAATTCAGAACCCATGAACCCAAAAACAAAAAAAAAAAAAGAAAACAGGAAAAAAAAAATTTTAAAACGTACCTAAAAGGCTAAAAGTTCACATCTTCAACCGGCTGCACAACTCTTCATCTCAAATCAAATTGATTGATCCTGAATGAAAAAAAAAATTACATTAAACTCTTCAACTTTGATTCTAGATAGATTTAAGATAACCGAAAAGAGATTGAAGAACAAGATCCATTTTCAATTGTAGAAAACTGAGGTAGAAATGAGATTCTTCAATTTTGACTAATTATAGAAGATAAATTTTTAAGATAACCGAAAGGAGATTCAAGAACAAGATCCATTTTCAGTTGTAGAAATCTGAGGTAGAAATGAGATTGAAGAACAAGGTGAGGAAGAAATGCGGGTAAGGAGTATCAATGGCGAATCAGAGGAAGAAGAAGGAAGAGACTGGAATGGAAGGCGGCACGGCGCGACACAAGGTAGAAATCTGATTTAGGGTTTTTAATTGTCTTTTTAGTTTTTATATTAAAAAAAAAAAAAAAAAAACCGGATACCGGGTACCCGGTTTCCAAAATTCGCGATCCGTATCCGACCCGAATACCCGGTTTTAAACCGGGTACCAAACCCGAATTATCCGAATTTTGGAATCGGGTAATTTATCCGCTTTTAAAAATCGAAAAGCGGATTTTCGGATACGGATATTTTTGAACACCCCTAGTTCTAGGTTGGCACGGCATTAAAGGGAGTTTTTAGGTTTTTTTTTTTTGTGAGTTTATAAAAGGTTATTTTAGGAAGGTCATCCCATTTCCCCACCCCTCTTTCTCTCTCCGTCGTCCCTCTTTCTCTCTCTCTATGTCCCCTTCTTCCTTCCTTTCACCTTTGTTTTCATGGTGGGTTGGTGCGTCTGTCAATAGAGTTTCGATGGTGAGACCACCGGTGACCATGTGAGCCTTGCCATCGGTTCTTCTGGTCGGAGCCTTGGTGGCGGCTCACCGTTGCCGGTGCTCTTCCCACCAATCTTGAAATCCAATGAGTTTAAAGCACCCATCTCTTGTGTGCCGAGTTCCTCCACAGTGAGTACATTTCAGGTGAATTTTGTCCTCTCTGTCTCGCCGGAATGAAGTATTATCCTACCGGTACTTGGCATCTAACCTACTACCAATTTCTGAGGGATTTACTCTTGGTGATGAAGCTTGGGACATGATTCCACACCGGGCAATCTCCCGTCGGATAGTGGCATATGCTGCATCTAGAGTGGGTAATGGATCTTGATTTAATAAATCACGACACTCCTGATCAAAAAGTGTTGTTTACACCGGCTAAAAATTGGTAAAGCCTCTGTTTTTGAATAAAGGCATTGAATAAGGTTATGTCTTCGGCACACTTCATCGGATTTGGCATTCTTCGATCTATCTCCTTCGATATTTTATTTAGCTTACTATAGTATACCTTTATGGACTCATCATTTTGCTTTAATGCACTTGCTTTCTAACTCATATCAAAGATTTGAAGTTCATCCCGATGATGTTGAATAATCAAGGAATTGGTTTATTAGTTCTATCTCAATGTTAGAAATAATCCAGAACAACACTACGGAATCCCGTTGTTTCCACTGGGCATATGTCGGATTTTTGGGTTGTGGGGGAGTATCAGTGATATGTCAGATTGAACAAGGGACTAGAAATATGCACAATGATGACATACTACATCAACAGAACCTTCTCAAAATAGTAATGACGTCAATCATGATCAAACTTCTAATGAAGCACCTAAGAGGTCACATAGAATCAATAAACCTCCATTATACTTACAATATTACTACTGCAACACAGTGATTAAACGCTTGTGTAAAATAGTCAGACACAAAGACTTGAATAATTATGATATTCAAAGTTTCCCTCATTCTGAACCTAAAACATATAAGAAGGCTTTACAAGATCCTATGTGGAAAGTAGCCTTAGACCAAGAGATTTCAACCTTGGAAAGAAATAAGACTTGGTTAGTAGTGCCTTTACCTCATGGTAAGAAGGCTATAGGTTCAAAATGAGCATTCAAAACCAAATACAAAGCAAATGGTACCCTTGAGAGGTACAAGGCAAGGCTAGTTGACAAGGGATATAGTAAAAAATATGAAATTGATTATAAAGAGACCTTCTCTCCTATAGTAAAGATGTCAACCATTAGATGTCTCATAGCGGTAGCAACAAGTAGAAAGTGGAGCCTCAACCAATTGGATGTCAATAATGCTTTTTTGCATTGTGACCTTAAGGAAAAAGTCTACATGCAATTCCCTCCTAGTTACCCTAGTCCTCCAAACCATGTTTCTAGGCTTCGCAAATCATTATATGGCTTAAAACAGGCCAGTAAACAATGGTTCTCTAAGTTAGCTCAGGAGCTTCTTAGCCAAGGTTATACTCGATCTAAAAATGATTACTCACCATTCTTTAAGAAACAGAACAAACAAATGACCTTCATAGTCATCTATGTTGATGACATTATCCTAACTGGTAATGATCATCATGAGATTCTAAGACTAAGAGAACATTTTGACACTGTATTCAGTATCAAAGACTTAGACAAGTTGAACTACTTCCTAGGCATAGAAGTGAATTACACAGTAGCTGGTTTAGTCCTTCATCAAAATAAGTTCACCAAGGAACTCTTACTTGAAAGTGGGTTTAACAACTTTAAAAAGGCTGTCACCCCTCTTCCTGCTCAACTTAAGTTGTCTGCCCTTGTAGGGGTCTTGCTACAAGACCCTATTCCATACAGAAGTTTAGTAGGAAAGCTTAATTTCCTAACTAACACAAGACCTGATTTGTCTTACACAGTCCATACTTTAAGTTAGTATATGCAAAACCCCAGGGATTCCCATTGGAGAGCTTTCAATCACACTTTAAACTATGTTTACTCTACTTGTGGACAAGGGATATCCTTGTCCAGTTCTGAAAAAATTACTCTCCAAGCCTTCTCTAATAGTGATTGAGCATCTTGTCCTGATTGTAGGAGGTCTATTATATTCTATATACTCTTGTTAGGAACTTCCCCTATATGGAAGTCAAAGAAACAAAGTACTGTGTCAAGGTCTAGCTCTGAGGCTGAGTACAGAGCTATGGCTGCTGCTGCAGGTGAAGTTACATGGATGATAAGGCTTTTAGATGATTTAGTAGTTAAAAATATCACACATATAACCTTGAACTGTGATAATCAGTCAGCTATCTACATAGCAAGAAATCTAGTGTTCCATGATGGGACTGAACACATAGAGATAGACTTCCGCTTCACAAGAGAAAATGTGTTAAAAGGGCTTATACAACTCTCTTATTTACCCACTAGACACCAGTTAGCAGATGTGCTGACTAAGGTTCTGCCCTCTAGACCCTTTATGGAACTTTTATGCAAACTTGGCATGACCTTTGGCCATTCCAGTTTGAGGGGGGTATTAAGAATTATGATCCAGTTGATCATGGTTAAAGGTGCAAGTCCAGGTGATCAGGTCAAGCATTGCAGCTATTCCAAGAAGTAAGCAGCAACCTAGCAGATGATCAACAGCTCTTCTGTTGCACATGAAGCACGCTTTCCATCACGTGCTATATTAGATTAGTTGGTTAGGATAATAAGATGTTATAATAACTATAGTCAGTTAGTTATGCTGTATAGTCAGTTTGTTATGTTGTAGTTAGTTTGCTATACAAGATGTACCCTAACTCTATATATATATATATATATATATATATATATATATATATATATATATATATATATATATATATATATATATATATATATATATATATATAGCCTTGTACTCAATCTTTTGTAATAAGGAAAAAGAGTCTTATTCAGACACATATTAATAAAGTCTTCCTTTCTTCATTTCTTTGTTTTGTTCATGTTTTATGCTTCAACTTTTAAGACATTTCTTTTTTATTCTTTAGGCCTTCACATAAATGTGTACTAGAGGTTTGAATTTTTTCAACCTTTTATTGATTTTTAGGGTGATTCAGAAGAACTATAGTTTTCCCAAATCTAGTGAGTTCTTTAGGTTTGGATTTTGTTTATTTGCTTTTGTTTTGTTTGAATTATGTTTCCCACTACAACTAGTGGTTTTGGCTTGTTAAAAAGATCCACATGAACGTATGGTGGAATTATGGATTTTTATACCTTTTACTAATTGGTTTCTCGTTCTTTAAGATTAGGGCTTTCCCAGATTTTGGAAAGAGTATTGTCTCTTTTATTTTGTGCTGGGTTTTTGCTATTTTTGACAATTTGGATTGCTTTTTAGTGCTTAATAGAATCGTTGTTTTTTTGAATAAGGATTCATCTTCCTCATTTTATTCATTTTTCCAAATAGTTTCTGGTTCTATTTTCCACAGAATTGATGAATTCTCACCCAAATCCAAGTGCTTCTTCTTCTCAATTTTCTCAATCTACGAAATCTAAAGAACCCAAGCTATGTGTTGTTGGAAAAGGTCTAAACTATAGGGAAAAATTATGTTCTTGCCCTCATTGTCTGGTAAGTTATAAATTAAAATTGTTAATTTTTTGTAAATACCCTAATCCTTAATTAATGTTTGTCTTGTAAATCAAACTATTGATTGCTCGTTCTTCATGTTGGAAAAGGATAGTGGCTTGTTTGAAGATGATGTGCAACAAAAAATGGCACATTTGGACCCAATGATGGATGAGATGATGACTATGAAGACAAGTGTGGAGGAGAAATTAAAGAAGTTTGAATTGAAGAAATTGGAAGCACAGTCCGAAATTACATTAATACGTTGTGAAGTGCTGAAATTAAGTTATAGGGAGAAAACTCATAGTATATCACTAAATATTTCTTGGCTTTTGTTTGCTGTAGTGATTATTATTATGAAATACGGTATGATGTATGAAATCTAGTATGTATAGCCGTACTTTTGTAGGATGTTGGTTATAAAATATGCCATGGAAATGTAGAAAAGAAAACACATTGATAACTTTAATTTTGTTATTTTAGGTAGGGAACATATAACTCAATGGAATAGTATTGTTGTAGTACTTATAGTTATTTTCTTGATTAGTAATGAGATTGTGTTGCATCACATGATGCATGGCTCTTGTAGAACTCGAAATCCACAATGTCCTTGTATGGTAAACCAAAATGGACAATCCATATGTAAGCATAAGTATCCTAGGAGGTTTTCTGATTTCACAACACATGCTGATGACGGGTATCCGACATACGGAAGACGTAATACTGGTAAGAGTGCATGTGTTCGGGGTCTCGATTTGGATAACCGTAGGGTTGTTCCTTATAATATATATCTTTTAGCTTACTTTTAACTTTTACATAATTGTTGAAATTCGCTCTACAGTAAAAGCTATTAAATATTTTTATAAATATGTCTATAAAGGGCATGCTAAGATTTCTTTTAGTGTTGAGGCTATTAGATATTTTTATAAATATGTCCACAGTAAAAGCGGCTTAATTTTAATAGTAATTAATTAAGTTAATTTGCGTTATCAAATTTTAAGTATGTTAATGAAGTTAATTGGGAATAAGTAAAAGATTCTATTATATTTGGGTATCTGTCATATTAATTTTGGGGAAAAAATAAATTATATAACGAAAAATATAGGTATATTATACACCTCATACTTTGATGAGTATGTGTAGGAAGCCATATTGCTCATACTTTGCCACCTGCACCTTATGACTCACCTAAGTAAAACCTCTATCTTAAGTATTGTAATCTGTGAAAAGAATACCCTTTACTCATCTTCTTCATTATCAACCTCAAAGCAAATTTCAGAAATTTGATCCCTCTAATACATTAAATCTCCTTAAAAGCTGAAATTCAACGTACTTCTCCATCACAAGCTCATAAACCACCAAGAATTAAGTAGTATCTTTTCATGGTAGAAACCCCTAAACTAGAAATTAGGGATCTTAAGGTTTAATTAATTCTTTACAAAATCAGTATGATTGTGGGAAGCTAAATCTAAGTTTAAATTTATTGAAGATATTGTTGGGATAGAAGAGTCCAAGTAGTCATCACCATCTTCCATCCTTTTTGTGTTAAAGTAAGTTCTTAAACATCTTCATTTTCATTTTAATTATGTTTATGTTAATTAAGGTTAAAAGAACATTTAATTGATATTGATGTGTTTAATTGTTTGGACTTTTTTGTAGAATCTTCTTTTGGTGTTTGAAGTTGGATTTTGAATTTTGATTGAAGAAATTGCTCATCAAGGTAACCTACAAACTATTCTATTAAGTTAATTATAAATTGAATGTTTTAAAGTGGTTTTAAGTTTTTAAATATAGACAATGGTTGTTGATTTATGTTCAAAGTTGAGAGTAAAGTTCATCTTATTTGAGCAAGTTTCTATCCCAATCTGTTTGGTTGTTTTCGAGATAGTTAGAGTCATTTTTGTGGTTCTAGTTTGTAAATGAGCTTTGAAGAGCTCTAAGTCATGGTCGCGTGGGGACTTAAATCGCCCAAAAATGAGTTCGTATAAGAGAGTTATGTCCAAAATACTAACAGGCTGTCATGAAAATCGAGAATAAACTTTTTGTTTTGCCATTTTCGGGGCAGTTCAGATTGTTTCGAGGTTTTGGTGTCTGCATCAGATTTGTAGAGCTCCGATTCACGGTCACGTATGTAGGATTCTAGTAATGTTAACTTTTAACATGCAGAAAACTAAAATCTTTCCAAAACCCAATTATTGACATGAAATGAAACAAGTAAATATCGGGATAAGAAATTATACCTTTGTAGCGTGAATTCGTTAGCTAAATATAATCCCGAGACAACACCTGCAAATAAATTTCCTCTAGTTTAGTCCACCCACAACGTCTCGTAAGACCCCGTATACTATACGTCATTTAAGAAAAATTCTTAAACTAATTTTATGTGTATACAACTCTTGTATTCAACCTTACTTTCTCTTCAATATTGAGAAGTTAATCCCAATATAGTATAAGCCAACAATGGAAAACTAATTTGCTTTTTGAAAACATCAGCCGAAAAACAAAAGCCACAAGTATGCGGTTTTTTCTTATTTTTTTCACACTTTTCTGTACTACTCCAAATCCTTCTTTATAACACATGAAAATTTTATGTAGAAGCCTTTTCATTAACTTAGTTAGACGTTTACATCTTGAAACAAGGAACTTCTGGTGTTCCCTCTAAGAGAATGAGGGAAGAAAAGTCTCCATCTGTCATGAGTGTATACATAGACACCCTAAACACACATAAAAGGCCTCGCCCGGTTGAATGACATGAGGAGGTGGAAATATTTGAGGGAAAATCGATTAAAATAGGCAAAAATCTTTCAGAGGCGGTAAAACACAAAATCTTGGCCACAGTTGCTGAGTTCCGTGACATCTTTGCTTTTTTTAAGGAAGAGATGCCTGGCATACCAACAAGTGTTACGTGCCATAAACTTGACATAAAACCAGGCTACAAACTCGTAAAGCAGAAGCTGCGACACCAGGGGAAAGAGAGAATTGAAGCCGCTAAAGAAGAAGTGGAGAAATTGCTGAAAGCAGGATTCATCCGGGAATGCAAGTACTTCGATTGGCTTTCTAACATTGTCCTTGTGAAACAGCCAAATGGGAAATGGAGGATGTGTGTTGACTTCACAGATCTAAACAAAGCATGCCCGAAAGATGACTATCCTCTTCCCAAGATAGATCGCTTGATGGATTCTATAGCAGGCCACACCCTCTTAAGCTTCATGGACGCTAATGCGGGTTATCATCAAATCCCTTTAGCCCTATAAGACCAGCCTCACACAACATTCATTACCAATGCCGACGTATATTGCTACAAGGTCATGCCCTTTAGATTCAAAAATGCCAGAGCGACTTATCAGAGAATGATCAACACGGTCTTTCAATCTTAGATAGGCCGAAACTTGGAGGTGTAAGTAGATGATATGATCACAAAAAGCAAGCAATCATCTGAACATGGCGCGAATTTACATGAAACATTCATGACCCTTCGTAACCACCAAATGCGACTTAATCCTGACAAGTGTGTTTGGGTTCTTTGGAGGGAAATGTCTCGGCTTTCTCGTAGACGAAAGAGGTATAGAAGCAAATCCTGACAAGATTCGTGCAATACTGGACATGAAGTCTCCAACATCCGTGAAAGAAGTCCAAAAGCTAACAAGATGTGTGGCTGCTCTAGGGAGATTCATGTCTAAATCAGCAGACAAATGCTCACCCTTCTTTAAAACCCTCAAACAAACAAACTTTGAATGGATGCGAGGCCGAGGAATCCTTCAACCAGTTGAAAGAATACTTATCTTCTCTACCAAAACTAGTTTCACTTATCAACGGAGAAACCTTAGTTTTATACGTCTCTCTCTCGGAAAACTCTTTGTCAGAAGTATTGATTTCTGAAAGGGAAAAGAAACAGCTCCCTGTTTATTACATAAGTCATGCTTTTCGCATCTCGGAGGGTAACTACAGCGAAATGGAGAATTTTTATTTGTAGTGGTGATGGCAAGCAGAAAACTGAAAACTTACTTCTAATCACATCAAATCATAGTCAGAACCAGCCAGTCCCTAAAAACGATTCTTGAAGGAAAAAACCAATCAAGCCGCGTCACTGATTGGGCCAACCAACTAGCGGACTTTGGAATTGAATATGAGCCACGAACAATAATCAAAGCTCAAGCCTTAGCTGATTTCATTGCTGAAAGCACTATTCCCTGTCACCCTGTAGCCAATCAAGAATGGAAGTTATATGTAGATGGTTCCTCTACACAATCCGCAAGCGGAGCAGGCCTTCTGTTCATATCTTCTGCTGGGGTCCGTATGGAGAGGGCAGTTAGATTTGAGTTTGCGGCCTCTAATAATGAAGCAGAGTATGAAGCACTACTCTTGGGGCTTAAAATTTGCTATAAACCTGGGGCTAAGATACTATCCACTTTCTCTGATCCCCAATTGATAGTCGGACAAGTGAACGGAGAATTTGAAGCCAAGGACGATAGCATGAAAATGTATTTGCAACATGTGAAGGAATTCGTCAAGAAATTTGACAAATTCACATTAACTCACATCCCGAGATCTGAAAATGTACAAGCCGATTCTCTAGCAAAACTTGCCAGCTCAGCTAAAACATCCGCGACTCGTGATATCGTCTGGGATGTGCTTCCTAACCCCAACATTAACTTCATGGTCACTATGGTTGATAGGTTAGAAACATGGATGGAGCCCGACATCCAATACTTGCAAAATCAAATATTACCCTAGATGAGAATCAAGCAAAGCTACTCCAGAAGGAGGTAAAATGGTTCAAACTCCACGAAGGAACGCTCTACAAAAAATCATACACACACCCCCTTCTGAAGCGTGTATCCCCTGAAGAAGGGAATTACATCCTTCGTGAAATACACGAAGGTGGATGCAGAATCCACCAAGGAGTACGAACTGTCATAAGCAAAGTCCTGAGAAGTGGATACTACTGGCCTTCTCTCAGGACGATGCCGAAAAATTGATCAAACGTTGTATCCAGCCAATACTACTCAAAGGTAGGTAGAAAGCCATCTAACTATCTTTCAGCTATTAAAGCTTTCTTGCCTTTTGACAAATGGGCTATGGATCTTCTTGGCCCCTTCCCACCAGCTAAGGGAAAACGAAAGTTTATCATTGTGGCCATTAACTACTTTTCCAAGTATATGGAAGCCGAAGCCCTTAACTCCATCACAAATAAGCAAGTTTGTTAGTTCATATGGCGAAATATCATCACGAGGTACGACATCCTTCTCGTCATCATCACAGACAATGGACAACAATTCATCAGTAAGAACACAGTAGAGTATTGTGACAGATTCAACATCCAGATCCGATTCAGTTCAGTATCTCGACCATAAACCAATGGCAAAGTGGAGTCGGTTAACAGAAATCTTAAACGACATCAATAAAAAAATAGAAGGGGCAAAAGGAACTTGGGATGAAGAAGTGCACGGCATTTTGTGGGCCAGCAGAACAACAATTAAAGAAGTAACAGGTCATACTCCCTTTTCTTCGATAGACGGATCCGAAGCTATACAGCCTGTAGAAATCGGCATACCCTCCACCAGAACGAAGAAAAAAAGAGGATAAACTTGGAATTGTTACTGGAAACGAGGGAAAAAGCTATACTAAGGTCGATAACTCAAAAACAGAGAATGATCCGTAACTTCAACTGTCATATCAAAGCTAGACGTATTCAAGTTGGTGATTTGTCCTCTGCAAAATTGAAGCCACGGCTAAGATAGCAGAGAGAGAAAAGTTCGGGGCCAATTGGGATGGCTCATTAAAAATCATCCGCGCCATCAAACCAGAGACGTTTGAGTCAGAAGATATGAAAGGAAAGAATCTACTCCGCCCATGGAATGGAGATCACTTGAAAAAATACTTCATTTAACAAGATCTACAAGGGGCTACAGGACAGAGAAAAGGAATTTATCGTCATTCGAGTTAGAAGATATCTTTCGATCATCAATAATCATCAGTTTAACCATCAATTTCAATTTCAATTTCAATTTTCAGCAGAAGTTTCAACATTTTCATAGTTCTCAGTTATTCAGTTTCATATTCTATGTTATATTCGTTTTTTCATAATTATTTAGTTTTCAGGTGTAAAGTTGTAAAACATACTTGACATTCGTTTACACGTCAAATTTCAAGTTGTCAGTTATCGGACATTTACTTACATAAACTTCAGTTTTTGCAAATCTTGTTGAAGTCAGTATTTTTCTATTAAAATCAGCGATAATCAGTAACGTCTACAAATCAGACCCCTTAAAAAGGGACCCATGACAAAAAATATTCCAAGTATTCAATAAAATTCCTATGACTATTCGACTATCCATTATATAACTAGTCAGGCCTCTTAAAAAAGAGTCCTCCGGTAAAAATATTCAAAACAATCATTCATCGTTAAAAGGAATCATCCAATAAATCAAATCGCAAACATAGAAAACATGGACTCCTCATTAGTCCGGCCATATGGAATACGACTTGTTGGGTCACCAAATTTCAAATACAATACGACTAATAATCGATAAAGCATAAATTCAATTCAACTACATCCTCAAAAATAAAGACCATACATTGGCCAACAAAGTATCAAATACAAATCACAAACAATTCAAAGATCCTCCAAGAAAGCAACCAATGTCTTCATCTGGCTCTTGACGCAGCGGCTTGGGTGACACAACACATCCCTATTTCAGAATAGGAGTGAAGCTCACAAAATCCTCGATATTGAACGGCTCCTCTTCAATCTTGGACAGCTCCTTGGATAAGCTCTAGAGGTTCTTCCCTTCATTGATTATCAAGTTCGATAGATCCAAGCACATGTTCTCCAGCTTGGATACTGCTAAACTCTCAGGAATATCTGGGGCCAAAGGAGGAGATATGGTCAATTTATCAAGATCAAGGCATAAAGCCTCCTTTTCAACCCCTTCATCAACTTTCTTTAACCATTCATCTTTCTCCTTCACATCCCAAGTTGGATCAACCAAAACCGCCGACTCTCATTTTAATACGGAGGCCAGGTTGGTCAATGCTTCGTCTCCCTTGTCTTTGGCAATCTGATGGAGAGAATCAAAGTTGACACCGAACTTCGCGGCAGCCAAGCGATATCTTTCATCACTAATCATAGAACTTGAATGCATCATCTTTGTTGTCAAGTCCCCTAAGGAACTCGATGCTTCGGGCTCATCTGATGTAAGCCAGTCCCTGGCTATCTTGGCTAGCCTTTCCGAGCAAAGTTGTAACTCCTCACCGCATCAAGTAAGAGTTTGAACTTCTCCAAATCTTCTGACACTTGCCTGGTAAGGGACTGATTCTGATGAATCAGTCTGTCATGGATATCCATTAGGCATCCCGTCTCATGACCAAGGGTAGCAGATAAGCTTGAAGCCGTTTCCAAGTTCCCAATAGTCTCATCTAGCTGATTCTTGGTTCTCTCCCGTCATTGTTAAGTCTTTACCAAGCGCTCCTTCAATTCAGCGCACTTGGAGAGTTTCTCTTTTAAACCCAGTAGCTCCTCGAGATCCTCCTAAAGCTTCTTTAGTTTCCTCATTTTGCTCGTCACAATGGGAGGTTAATACCGCTAAAGTTTCCTTATCCGCCGCACTTTGATGACATAAGTTTAACTCGAAATACATTCTCAAAAAAGTCTGCAAAATAATAAGGGATTCAGTTCTATACACTTTTACTATAAGATAAGATACCAACACGAAGCGATGATACTACCTCAACCGCAGAAGCTTGGAACTGGCACACTCTGTCCTTAGGGGGCAGGGACCCTAGATGATCGACGTCCACTTTGGTTATCAAATGCGAAGTCGCCTTGTTGAAACGGGTTATCATACCCTTATGACCCAACTCTGTGAAAAGAGTGTTCTGCTGGAAAGGCAAGACTTCCCGGCGACGGTAAACCTCCTTCAAGTGGGATTCAGGGGCCGCGGCTGATTCTCCCACCTTCTCCTTACCCTTACCAATAGCAGGGATAGCTTTCCTTTTCAGGGTAGATATTTCCCCATCTACTAACCTAATTTTGATAGGCACAACAGTCTTAATAATGTCCACGGAAGCCCTTTTTGTGGCACTCTCAGCATTCAAAAAGGAAGATTATCTCTTCCTCTTTTTCTGCTTTTCCTTCTTTTCTTCCTTTTTCTTTTTTTGGAGGGATTACCCTCTTTGACTCGTCAGGGATGTGAACCCTCTTCCTCTCCTCAAGAAGCCTTAGAGCTGCTTCTTAGGGGGTACTTCATCCAGCCCCTTCTCCGTTGTCACCGAGTCCTACAAAGAAGAAGTTAGGGTAACCCTTTATTGGTCAAAAAACAATCAATATCTACCTTTGGAGGAAGAGGCAAGGGCTTGTCCACAGCTCTCTGGTTTGCGCCGTGAGCAAACCTCATAACACTGAACTTCTTCATTAAATCTGGATATTTCTTCCTCAAGTTCTCCTTAGCAACCCCAGGAAAAATACAAGTTAGAACACACATATTAAAAAGGAAAGATCTAGCAAGCCTTACTTCGATCTATCGTTAAACTGATTCTAAATGTCGAAAGAAGATTTTCGTTCTCCAGCTCAGTGCGAGCGGGTATCCAATTGTCCTAAACGTTCATTGGTTTCCTTTCCAATTGCACGTCCATTTTGGCATACTCTATTATCACTGAATCATTTAACGAACATTGCGGGATACTGTTGTTAAAATCCGAAAGGCTGGGTTTAATATCAAAAGATGTCTTATTATTCCATCCTCTAGAACTATACAGATATGCAAACTTGGTCCTATATCCCTTCTGATTATCCGGAAGGTCGTGGACTATCTTTAGCCATAAGATTGAGAATTACAAAGACGCGCTCTAAAAATATATCTAAAGGCAGTGAGTGTTGGAGGTACGGCTAAAACTTTAAAAAGAATTAAAAATGCTACTAAACAATCCCATGCGTTAGGGTATAACTCTGGTACAGATATATTCAGAAAATCTAAAACTTTTCTAAAAGAGGGGTTAAGAGGAATCTAAGTCCCAGCTCAAAACAAGGGAGATATACAGCTATGCAATGTGGAGGGGGGAACCTAACAGTGTCGTAATTCCTTGGAGTAATTAAGTTGTAATCGTCCTTCAACCCCCATTTGAGTGTGATTGCATTCCTTTGTTTATCCAAGTCCCTCTTGGTTTGCAAGTCAATGAAATAATTAAGTGGCCCACCGCCCTTTATGTAAAACGGAGGAGGTGCTAGCACCGCGCTTTCTCTTCCAGAAGACTCGGCTGATTCTTCAATATTTTTCATATCTACATACAATAACCTTTCTAGGTCAGGATTTATTCTCCGCAAGTAGTTTGGGAAGAAAGCAACGCTCACTTCCCAAGGACCAGGTTTGAATATCTCGGGTATGTATATGAAGGAGACGGATGACTCATCCCCGACCTTCATTGATTCATAATACGAGGTGATTCCGACTGTATTGCTATCACCCGAATCATCTAACGGTATTTCCTCATTAACGAAGTGTTTATATGAAACTAAAGATGGGAAGTTCTCCAAGTTAGTAGGGTTAATACCTATGTTAGTCAAAGTCTCATTCGTAGCCGTAACATCCATATCAACCATAGTCAGAATAATATAGTAGACAAAATTTGTGAAGAATAAAAACTAGTTTCACAAACAAATTCAAGGCCTTGGTAAACAAATTTAAAGCTTTAACAAACAAATTCAAGAACACAAGAAAAATTTGAAGAAATTCAAAAATTTGAGGAAAATTTGAGTATCTTGTTTGAAGATCTTTAAGATTAGTTAGAATATTTGAAGATATGTAAGAAAAACCTTGAAGACCTTGAAGATTTTGTCAGAAAGCTCAAAGACCTGTTGAAGATTGTAAGAGTGTATCTCTCTACTTTCTGTCACTATAACAAATGTTGAGAAAATGAAACGAATATGAATAAAAGTTAGGTGAGAGCAACAGTTCCAAAACCCTCACTATTTATTGCAAGAATAAATGCTCAAATACCTCTAAGTCACTGATTCTTTCCTGAAAGCATTCTAATCAGGGGAAATGAAGAGTTGAATACTTGATCAATTGAGTTTGGGATAATGCTTAACCGGGGAGTTGATGAGACAAAGTGATCAAAAACCTAAAAAACCCTTAAAAACGAAACTAAGCACGTAATTTCAAGCAAATGACTATTCTTTTCAATTCTAACCATTTCATTACAATAATATATATCAAATAGTGTTGTGTGCCAAGTTTCATGCCAAACAAACCAAGTTTTGATCTACTTTATGCGAAAAAGTGTCAAAAACGCTTAAAAAACGGTAAAAACGAAACTAAGCATGTAATTTCAAGCATATCACTATTGTTTTTGAATCAAACCATTTTAACTCAATAATATATACCAAATAGTGTTTTGTGCCATAATTCATGTCAAACAATCGAAGTTTGAACTACTTTATGCGAGAAAGAGAACAAAAAGCCAAAAAAACCTTTAAAACAGAACTACGCAAGTAATTTCAAGCATATGACTACTGTTTTCAATTCTAACGATTTCATTACAATAATATATACCAAGTAGTGTTGTGTGCAAATTTTCATGCCAAACAAACCAAGTTTGAACTACTTTAAGCCAGAAAGTTCAAAAAACGCTTTAAATTCTTAAAAATGCAACTAAGCACGTAATTTCAAGCAAATCCCTATTGTTTTTGATTCTAACCATATTAACACAATAGTAAATACCAAATAGTGTTGTGTGCCAAGTTTCATGCCAAACAAACAAAATTTTAGCATCTTTATGTGAAAAAGTGCCTAAAAAGCTTAAAAACCTTTAAAACGGAACTTAGCGTGTAATTTCAAGCATCTGACTATTGTTTTCAATTCTAACAATTTCAACACAATGATATATACCATTCAGTGTTGTGTGCCAAGTTTCATGCAAAACAAACCAAGTCTGAACTACTTATTGCGAGAAAGTGACAATAACGCTTAAAAACCTTTATAACTGAACTTAGCACATAATTACAAGCATATGACTATTGTTTTCAATTCTAACCATTTCAACACAATAATATATACTAAACAGTGTTCTGTGCCAAGTTTCATGCCAAATAAACCAAGTTTGAACTACTTTATTTGAGAAAGCACCAAAAACGTTTAAAAAACCTTAAAAATGTAATTTCGCACGTAGTTTCAAGCATATGAATATTGTTTTCGATTCTAACCTTCTTAAAACAATACTATATACCAAATAGTGTTGTGTGCCAAGTTTCATACCACACAAACCAATTTAAACTACTTTATGTGAAAAAGTGCAAAAAAAGCTTTAAAAACCCTTTAAACAGAACTTAGCACGTTATTTCAAGCATCTGACTATTGTTTTCAATTCTGACTATTGTTTTCAATTCTAACACATTCAAAAAAATATATACCAACAGTGTTGTGTGCCAAGTTTCATTCCAAACAAACCAAGTTTGAACTACTTTATGCGAAAAGTGACAAAAATTTTAGAAAAACATTAAAACGGAACTAAGCACATAATTTCAAGGATATGACTATTGTTTTCAATTCTAACTATTTCATCAAAATAATATTTACAAAATAGTGTTGTTTGCCTAGTTTTTATGCCTAACAAACATAGTCTGTACTACTTATTGCGAGAAAGTGAGAAAAAAAAAACTTAAAAACAAAACTAAGAACAAAATTTCAAGCGTATGACTATTGTTAGAGATTCTTACAATTTTAACACAATAATATATATACCAAATAGTGTTGTGTGCCATGATTATTGCCAAACAAACCACGTTTGAAATACTTTATGCGAGTATGTGCCAAAAACGCGTTAAAACCTTAAAAACACAACTAAGCACGTAATTTCAAGCATATAATTTTTGTTTTTGATTCTAAAAACTTTAACACAATAATATATACCAAATAGTGTTGTGTGCCAAGTTTCATGCCTAACAAACTAAGTCTGAACTACTTATTGCGAGAAAGTGACAATAAATTTAGAAAAACCATAAAAACGGAACTAAGCACGTAATTTCAAGCATATGACTATTGTTTTCGTTTCTAACCATATTAACACAATAGTATATACCAAATAGTGTTCTGTGCCAAGTTTCATGCCAAACAAACCAATTTGAATTACATTATGCGAAAAAGTGCCAAAAACGCTTAAAAAACCTTTAAAAAGTAACATAGCACGTCATTTCAATCAATTGACTATTGTTTTCAATTCTAACTATTTCAACACAATATATACCGAACAATATTGTGTGCCAAGTTTCATTCCAAACAAACAAAATTTGAATTACCTTATGCAACAAAGTAACAAAAAATTAAAAAAAACCTTAAAAACGATACTAAGCACATAATTTCAAGCATATGACTATTTTTTTCGAATCAAACCATTTTAACACAATAATATATACCAAATAGTGTTTTGTGCCATGTTTCATGTCAAACAATCCAAGTTTGAGCTACTTTATACGAGAAAGAGAACAAAAAGCTAAAAAAACCATAAAAACAGAACTACGCAAGTAATTTCAAGCATATGACTATTGTTTTCAATTCTAACAATTTCATCATAATAATATATGCCAAACGGTGTTGTGTGCCAAGTTTCATGCCAAACAAACTAAGTCTGAACTGCTTATTGCGAGAAAGTGATAATATCGCTTAAAAACCTTTATTATTGAACTTAGCACATAATTACAAGCATATGACTATTGTTTTCAATTCTAACCATTTCAACACAATAAAATATATCAAATGGTGTGGTGTGCCAAGTGTCATGCCAAACAATCAAAGTTTGAACAACTTTATGCGACAAAGTGATCAAAAACCTAAAAAAAAGTTAAAAACGAAACTAAGCACGTAATTTCTGTCATATGACTATTCTTTTCAATTCTAATATTCTTTTCAATTCTAACCATTTCATTACAATAATATGTATCAAATAGTGTTGTGTGCCATGTTTCATGCCAAACAAACCAAGTTTGATCTACTTTATGCGAAAAAGTGTCAAAAACGCTGAAAAAACCTTAAATACGCTACTAAGCACGTAATTTCCAGCATATGACTATAACTTTCGATTCTAACCATATAACAAAATAGTATAAACCAACTAGTGTTGTGTTCCAGGTTTCATGCCAAACAAACCAATTTGAACTACTTTATGTGAAAAAGTACCTAAAAAGCTTAAACACCTTTAAAACGGAACTTAGCGCATAATTTCAAGCATCTGACTATTGTTTTCAATTCTAACCATTTCAACACAATAAAATATATCAAATGGTGTTGTGTGCCAAGTTTCATGCCTAACAATTCAAGTTTGAACTACTTTATGCGACAAAGTGATTAAAAACCTAAAAAAGCCTTAAAAACGAAACTAAGATTTAATTTCAAGCATATGACTATTCTTTTCAATTCTAACCATTTTATTACAATAATATATATCAAATAGTGTTGTGTGCCAAGTTTGTTGTAAAACAAATCAAATTTGAACTACTTTATGCGAGAAAGTGAGAAAGAAAATTAAGAAAACCTTAAAACCTGAACTAAGCACGTAATTTTAAGCATACAATTATGTTTTTCGATTCTAACCATTTTAACACAATTATATATACCAAATAGTGTTGTGTGCCATGTTTCTTGCCAAACAAAGCAAGTTTGAACAACTTAATGCGAGAAAGTGCCAAAAAAGCTTAAAGAATCTTTAAAAAGGACCTTAGCGCGTAATTTCACGCATATGACTTGTGTTTTCAATTTTAACCATTTCAACACAATAATATATACCAAATAGTGTTGTGTGCAAATTTCATGCCAAACAAACCAGGTTTGAACTACTTTATGCGAGAAATTGAGAAAAAAAGCTAAAAAACCCTTAAAAACGAAACTTAGCTCATAATTTCAAGCATCTGACTATTGTTTTCAATTCTAAC
This sequence comes from Amaranthus tricolor, assembly GCF_026212465.1. Classification (NCBI taxonomy): domain Eukaryota; kingdom Viridiplantae; phylum Streptophyta; class Magnoliopsida; order Caryophyllales; family Amaranthaceae; genus Amaranthus; species Amaranthus tricolor. The sequence continues at coordinate 20,964,842 of NC_080059.1, read as the reverse complement.
TATTTCATCAAAATAATATTTACCAAATAGTGTTGATTGCCTAGTTTCATGCCGAACAAACATAGTGTGTACTACTTATTGCGAGAAAGTGAGAAAAAAAATTTAAAAAACCTTAAAAACAAAACTAAGGACGTAGTTTCAAGCGTATGACTATTGTTTGCGATACTTACCATTTTAACACAATAATATATACCAAATAGTGTTTTGTGCCATGATTATTGCCAAACAAACCAAGTTTGAAATACTTTATGCGAGTATGTGCCAAAAACGCATTAAAACCTTAAAAACGCAACTAAGCACGTAATTTCAAGCATATAATTATTGTTTTTGATTCAAAACACTTTAACACAATAATATATATACCAACTAGTGTTGTGTGCCAAGTTTCATGCCAAACAAAATAATTCTGAACTACGTATTGCGAGAGAGTGACAATAAATTTAGAAAAATCATAAAAACGGAACTAAGCACGTAATTTCAAGCATATGACTATTTTTCGTTTCTAACCATATTAACATAATAGTATATACCAAATAATGTTCTGTGCCATGTTTCATGCCAAACAAACCAATTTGAATTACATTATACGAAAAAGTGCCAAAAACGCTTAAAAAACTATAAAACGGAACATAACACGTACTTTCAAGCATATGACTATTGTTTTCAATTCTAACTATTTCAACACAATATATACCGAACAATATTGTGTGCCAAGTTTCATTCCAAAAAAACAAAATTTGAATTACCTTATGCAACAAAGTAACAAAAAAATTAAAAAAACTTTAAAAATGAAACTAAGCACGTAATTTCAAGCATATGACTAATGTTTTCGAATCAAACCATTTTAACTCAATAATATATACCAAAGAGTGGTTTGTGCCTTGTTTCATGTCAAACAATCCAAGTTTGAACTCCTTTTTGCGAGAAAGAGAATAAAAAGCTAAAAAAACCTTAAAAACAGAACTACGCAAGTAATTTCAAGCATATGACTATTGTTTTCAATTCTAAGAATTTCATCATAATAAAATATGCCAAATAGTGTTGTGTGCCAAGTTTCATGCCAAACAAACTAAGTCTGAACTACTTATTGCGAGAAAGTGACAATATCGCTTAAAAACCTTTATAACTGAACTGAACACATAATTACAAGCATATGACTATTTTTTTCAATTCAAACCATTTCAACACAATAATGTATACTAAACAGTGTTGTGTGCCAAGTGTCATGGCAAATAAACCAAGTTTGAACTACTTTATTTGAGAAAGCACCAAAAACGTTTAAAATACCTTAAAAACGCATCTTTGCACGTAATTTCAAGCATATAACTATTGTTTTCAATTCAAACCATTTCAACACAATAAAATATATCAAATGGTGTTGTGTACCAAATTTCATGCCAAACAATCAAAGTTTAAACAACTTTATGCGACAAAGTGATCAAAAACCTAAAAAAACCTTAAAAACGAAACTAAGCACGTAATTTTAATCATATGACTATTCTTTTCAATTCTAACCATTTCATTACAATAATATGTATCAAATAGTGTTGTGTGCCCTGTTTCATGCCAAACAAACCAAGTTTGATCTACTTTATGCGAAAAAGTTTCAAGAACGCTGAAAAAACCTTAAAAACGCAACTAAGCACGTAATTTCAAGCATAAGACTATATCTTTGGATTCTAGCCATATAACACAATAGTATATACCAAATAGTGTTGTGTTCCAAGTTTCATGCCAAACAAACCAATTTGAACTACTTTATGTGAAAAAAGTGCCTAAGAAGCTTAAACACCTTTAAAACGGAACTTAGCGCGTAATGTCAAGCATCTAACTATTCTTTTCAATTCTAACCATTTCAACACAATAAAATATATCAAATATTGTTGTGTGCCAAGTTTCATGCCTAACAATCCAAGTTTGAACTACTTTATGTAACAAAGTGATCAAAACCTAAAAAAAATCTTAAAAACGAAACTAAGACGTAATTTCAAGAATATGACTATTCTTTTAAATTCTAACCATTTCATTACAATAATATATATCAAATAATGTTGTGTGCCAAGTTTCATGCAAAACAAACCAATTTTGAACTACTTTATGCGAGAAAGCGAGAAAAAAAATTAAGAAAACCTTAAAAATGGAACTAAGCCCGTAATTTCAAGCATATGATTATGTTTTTTGATTCTAACCATTTTAAAACAATTATATATACCAAATAGTGTTGTGTGCCATGTTTCTTGCCAAACAAAGCAAGTTTGAACAACTGTACTTAATGCAAAAAAGTGCCAAAAAAGCTTAAATAATATTTAAAAAGAAACTTAGCGCGTAATTTCAAGCATATGACTAGTGTTTTCAATTCTAACCATTTCAACACAATAATATATTCCAAATAGTGTTGTGTGCAAATTTCATGCCAAACAAACCAGGTTTGAACTACTTTATGCGAGAAACTGACAAAAAAGCTAAAAAAACCTTAAAAACAAAACTTAGCTCGTAAATTCAAGCATCAGACTATTGTTTTCAATTCCAACTATTTCATCACAATACTATTTACCAAATAGTGTTGTTTGCCAAGTTTCATGCCTAAAAAACATAATCTGTACTACTTATTGCGAGAAAGTGAGAAAAAAAATTTTAAAAACCTTAAAAACAAAACTAAGAACGTAATTTCAAGCGTATGACTATTGTTTGCGATTCTTACCATTTTAACACATTAATATACACCAAATAGTATTGTGTGCCATGATTATGTCCAAAGAAACCGATTTTGAAATACTTTATGCGAGTGTGTGCCAAAAACGCATTAAAACCTTAAAAACGCTACTAAGCACATAACTACAAGCATATAATTATTGTTTTTGATTCTAAACACTTTAACACATTAATATATACCAAATAGTGTTGTGTGTCAAGTTTCATGCCAAACAAACTAAGTCTGAACTACTTATTGTTTTCGTTTGCAACCGCATTAACACAACAGTATATACCAAATAGTGTTCTGTGCCATGTTTCATCCCATCAAACCAATTTGAATTACATTATGCGAAAAAGTGCCAAAAACGCTTAAAAAACCTTTAAAACAGAACATAGCACGTACTTTCAAACATATGACTATTGTTTTAATTTTCTAACTATTTCAACACAATATATACCGAACAGTATTGTGTGCCAAGTTTCATTCCAAACAAACAAAATTTGAATTACTTTATGCAACAAGTTACAAAAAATTAAAAAAACCTTAAAAACGAAACTAAGCACGTAATTTCAAGCATATGACTATTGTTTTTGAATCAAACCATTTTAACTCAATAATATATACCAAATAATATTTTGTGCCATGTTTCATGTCAAATAATCTAAGTTTGAACTACTTTATGTGAGAAAGAGAACAAAAAGCTAAAAAAACCTTAAAAACAAAACTATGCAAGTAATTTCCAGCATATGACTATTATTTTCAATTCAAACCATTTCAACACAATAATGTATACTAAATAGTGTTTTGTGCCAAGTTTGAACTACTTTATTTGAGAAAGCACCAAAAACGTTTAAAAAACCATAAAAACGCATCTTTGCACGTAATTTCAACCATATAACTATTGTTTTAAATTCAAACCATTTCAACACAATAAAATATATCAAATGGTGTTGTGTGCCAAGTTTCATGCCAAACAATCAAAGTTTGAACAACTTTATGCGACAAAGTGATCAAAAACCTAAAAAAACCTTAAAAACGAAACTAAGCACGCAATTTCAATCATATGACTATTCCTTTATATTCTAACCATTTCATTATGATAATATGTATGAAATAGTGTTATGTGCCATGTGTCATGCCAAACAAACCAAGCTTGAGTTACTTTATGTGAAAAAGTGTCAAAAACGTTGAAAAAACCTTAAAAACGCAACTAAGCACGTAATTTCAAGCAATGACTATAACTTTCGATTCTAACCATGTAACACAATAGTATATACCAAATAGTGTTGTGTTCCAAGTTTCATGCGAAACAAACCAATGGGAACTACTTTATGTGAAAAAGAGCGTAAAAAGCTTAAATACCTTTAAAACAGAACTTAGACCGTAATTTCAAGCATCTGACAATTGTTTACAATCCTAACCATTTCAATAGAATAAAATATATCAAATGGTGTTGTGTGCCAAATTTCATGCCAAACTATCCAAGTTTGAAGTAGTTTATCCGACAAAGTGATCAAAAACCTAAAAATACCTTAAAAACGAAACTAAGCACGTAATTTCAAGCACATGACTATTTTTTTCAATTCTAACTATTTCAAAACAATAATATTTTATCAAATAGTGTTGTGTGCCATGTTTCATGCAAAACAAACCATGTTTGAACTACTTTATGTGTGAAAATGAGAAAAAAATTACAAAAACCATAAAAACGGAACTATGCCTGTAATTTCAAACATATGACTATGTTTTTCGATTCTAACCATTTTAAAACAACAATATATACAAAATAGTGTTGTATGACATGTTTCTAGCCAAACAAACCAAGTTTGAACAGCTTAATGCAAGAAAGTGCCAAAAAAGCTTAAAGAACCGTGAGAAAGGAACTTAGCACGTAATTTCAAGCATACGACAAGTGTTTTCAATTCTAACAATTTGAACACAATAAAATATACCAAATAGTATTGTGTGCAATTTTCATGCCAAACGAACCAGGTTTGAACTACTTTATGAGAGAAATTGACATAAAAGCTAAAAAAACCATAAAAACGAAACTTAGCTCGTAATTTCAAGCAGCTGACAATTTTTTTCAATTCTAACTATTTCATCATAATAATAATTAGCAAATAGTATTGATTGCCAAGTTTCATGCCAAACAAACAAAGTCTGTACTACTTATTGCGAGAAAGTGAGAAAAAAAAAACCTTAAAAATAGAACTAAGAACGTAATTTCAAGCATATGACTATTGTTTGCGATTCATACCATTTTAACACAATAATATATATACCAAATAGTTGTGTGCAATGATTAATACCAAACAAACCAAGTTTGAAATACTTTATGCGAGAATGTGCCAAAAACGCAATTAAACCTTAAAAACGCAACTAAGCACATAATTTCAAGCATATGACTATTGTTGTCGATTCTAACCTTATTAACACAATAGTTTATACCAAATAGTGTTGTGTACCATGTTTCATACCACAAAAACAATTTGAACTACTTTATGTGAAAAAGTGCAAAAAAAGATTAAAAAACCTTTAAAACGGAACTTTGCACGTAATTTCAAGCATCTGATTATTGTTTTAAACTCTAACCATTTCAACACAATAATATATTCCAAATCATGTTGTGTGTAAATTTCATGCCAAAAAAAACCAGGTTTGAACTACTGTATGCGAGAAACTGAAAAAAAAGCTAAAAAAACCTTAAAAACAAAACTATGCACGTATTTTCAAGGGTATGAATATTATTTTCAATTCTAAAAATTTTATCACAATAATATATGCCAAATAGTGTTGTGTGCCAAGTTTCATGCCAAATAAACTAAGTCTGAACTCCTTATTGCGAGAAAGTGACAATATCGCTTAAAAACCTTTATAACTTAACTTAGCACATAATTACAAGCATATGACTATTTTTTTTCCAATTCTAATCATTTAAACACAATAATGTATACTAAATAGTGTTGTGTGCCAAGTTGTAACCCAAACAAACCAAGTTTGAACTACTTTATTTGAGAAAGCACCAAAAACGTTTAAAAAACCTTAAAAACGCAACATCGCACTTAATTTCAAGCATATGACTATTGTTTTCAATTCAAACCTTTTCAACACAATAAAATAGATCAAATGGTGTTGTGTGCAAGTTTCATGTTAAACAATCCAAGTTAGAACTACTTTATGCGACAAAGTGATTAAAAACTTAAAAAAACCTTAATAACGAAACTAAGCAACTAATTTCAAGCAAATGAATATTCTTTTCAATTCTAACCATTTCATTACAATAATATATATCAAATAGTGTAGTGTGCCAAGTTTCATGCCAAAAAAACCAAGTTTGATCTACTTTATGCGAAAAAGTGTCAAAAACGCTTAAAATCCTCAAAAACAAAATTAAGCACGTACTTTCAAGCATATGACTATTGTTTTCGAATCAAACCATTTTAACTCAATAATATATACCAAATAGTGTTTTTTGTCATGATTCATGCCAAACAATCCAAATTTGAACTATTTTATTTAAAAAAGTGAATAAAAAGCTTAAAAACCTTTAACACGGAACTACTTTATGCGAGAACGTGAGAAAAAAAAAATTTTAAAAACCTTAAAAATGGAACTAAACACGTAATTTAAAGCATATGACTATTTTTTTTGATTCGAACCACTTTAAGAAAATAATATATACCAAATAGTTTTATGTGCCATGTTACTTGCCATACAAACCAAGTTTGAACAACTTAATGCTAGAAAGTGCCAAAAAAGCTTAAAGAACCTTTAAAATGTAGCTTAGCACGTAATTTCAAGCATAAGAGTAGTATTTTCAATTCTAACCATTTCAACAATAATATATACCAAATCGTGTTGTGTACAAATTTCATGCCAAACAAACCAAATTTGAACTAATTTATGCGAGAAACTAACAAAAAAGCTAAAAAATCCTTAAAAACGGAACTATGCACGTATTTTCAAGCATAAGATTTTTATTTTCAATTCTAGCAATTTCATCACTATAATATATACCAAATAGTAATGTGTGCCATGTTTCATGCCAAAAAAACTAAGTCTGAACTACTTATTGCGAGAAAGTGACAATATCGCTTAAAAACCTTTATAACATAACTTAGCACATAATTACAAGCATATGACTATTGTTTTCAATTCAAAACATTTAAAAAAAAAATGTATACTAAATAGTGTTGTGTGCAAACTTTCATGCCAAACAAACGAAGTTTGAACTACTTTATTTGAGAAAGCACCAAAAACGTTTAAAAAACCTTAAAAACGCAACTTTGTACGTAATTTCAAGCATATGACTATTGTTTGCAATTCAAACCAATTCAATAAAATAAAATGTATCAAATGGTGTTGTGTGCCATGTTTCATGCCAAACAAACAAATGTTTAGCATCTTTATACGAAAAAGTTTCAAAAACGCTTAAAAAACCTTTAAAGCGGAACTAAGCACCTAATTTCAAGCCAATGACTATTGTTTTCAATTCTAACCATTTCAACACAATAATGTATACCAAATAGTGTTGTGTATAAATTTCATGCCAAACAAACCAGGTTTGAACTACTTTATGCGAGAAACTGACAAAAAAGCTAAAAAAACCTTAAAAACGAAACTTAGCTCGTAATTTCAAGCATCTGACTATTGTTTTCAATTCTAGCAATTTCATCACTATATTATATACCAAATAGTAATGTGTGCCACGTTTCATGCCAAACAAACTAAGTCTGAACTGCTTATTGCGAGAAAGTGACAATATCGCTTAAAAACCTTTATAACATAACTTAGCACATAATTACAAGCATATGACTAGTGTTTTCAATTCAAAACATTTTAAAAAAATAATGTATACTAAATAGTGTTGTGTGCCAACTTTCATGCCAAACAAACGAAGTTTGAACTACTTTATTTGAGAAAGCACCAAAAATGTTTAAAAAACCTTAAAAACGCAACTTCGTACGTAATTTCAAGCATATGACTATTGTTTGCAATTCAAACCAATTCAATAAAATAAAATGTATCAAATGGTGTTGTGTGCCATGTTTCATGCCAAACAAACAAATGTTTAGCATCTTTATGCGAAAAAGTTTCAAAAACGCTTAAAAAACCTTTAAAACGGAACTAAGCACCTAATTTCAAGCAAATGACTATTGTTTTCAATTATAACCATTTCAACACAATAATATATACCAAATAATGTTGTGTGCCAAGTTTCATGCAAAACAAACCAACTTTGAACTACTTTATGCGAGAATTGTAACCGCCTCGAATTATGAAGGCAAACACTAACTGAAATTTAGTATTAATCAAGCGGAAGCTTACTTTTGCCAACACAATTAAGGGTTTACTTAAAGGTCAAACCAATATTCAAGTATAATACTTGACCCAAACCAAAGCAATATAACGAAAGTCTTAACTGTCCAAAATATAGGAAAATTACAACCAAATCGAAATAAGTCCAAAGTTCAAATTACATCCTTAAATTAGTCTAAATCTAAACTAATAGTCTCTCAAATACAATAAGAGATCTAAAAAAAAGGGGAGTCATACTCCAACTCGGGTTCAACTTCCGCTCGCATATCCATTCTCCGTCGAGGTGCCATAGGGGTTTACTCTAAAAACAAAACCATTGGAAAAACATACAAAGCATAGTATCAGCAAAAAGGCTAAGTATAAACACACTAGTGTCCATCAAACAAGTTATTAAATTTTTTTTTATTTGAGTAAATTCATTTTGAAAATGCCTTTTCATTGGAAAATCATATTATGATTCAAATCCAGTTCAATGGCTATATAGTCATTTCAAATTCTCATTTTTCATCATAAATCACAAGATCTCAATGGATCCAAATCAATTTCAAACTCATATCATAATTTTACATGGGTACTCTGTGAGTCATCCTGTGACTCGTTTGGTAGTCGGTCTACCGTCTGCGACATGTCCGGCAAGTGTAACACAATGGTATTGTGAACAATACGCGCTCAGCATTGGTGAGCCGTTTAATCATGCACACAACATTTGCTGTGGCATATGTACCCCCCATTTAGGCTAAAACATTTTTTTGTACATAATATATATCTTGTAATTTTAATAGCATTTGAAAGTCAAAAATATTAACTTTTTCCATATGATAAACATCTTTTATTTGCACATAGCAAAACATACTTTATTTACAACTTAGCATAATCAAATCATAATATTTCCCACATGTGTAAAACATGCTTAGCATAATCATATCATTAAACATAACCTTTGTATTATATTTGGGCATCACTAGCATGTATGGAAATGCATCGTAACAAAAAGTAATTAAAGTTCAATACGATTTTTTTAAGGAAACCACTAAAATGTTTCGTTTCAATCCTTCTTAAAGTAAATATAACTTAAAAGGGTTTGGAAATTCATTCAAAACAACTAGAATATGATTCATAAGTCTATAAAATCTTTACGACAGAAGATTTCATAAAACACTATTTTCTTAAATACGAGATAGTTTTGCCGGTAATAAAATCGATAATTGATTTACAAAGTACATATTAATTCTCCAACAAGGCCCAAATTAATCAAGTCATTATAATACCTTATTTAAAATGAATTTAAGGTTGTCCCATCAGATTATAATTGGTTATGCGAATTTATAATGATCTTACAATTATTTTCGACAATTTGGGTATTTACCGTTATTTAAATGGTGTCTTAAATCCGTAAAATTTATAAACCATCTAATTTAAACTTAATTTATACTATGAGGCAGTAGGTTATTAATATAATTATAAATGTTTTTATATAGGTCTATTTTTACCCAAATTTAATTAACAATATTACACTTTTTAATAAATAAACATTTTCTATTAATTTGATAAATTAGTAAATAATTAATAATTTATTTTATAAAATTATACCAAAGTTCCAGAAGTCATATAACATGTTTATTAGGCCATTTGAACTTTCATAAAACTCATGTATGATGTTTTATTATTTTGTATAGACATTTTATCGATAAATAGAATAAAATAGGTTTAAAATTATTTGAGTCCGAATAAAATATTATAAAAATTATATGATATTCCATAAGCTATTTTAAGGGGTATAAAATTTTAAATAACCATTAAAAATCATGTGGGGTATTTTTAATAATTAATATCGTTATTTTACCGATAAACCGAATAAAATTTATTTATGTCCATATATGGTCATGAAAATCCATATAAATTTTTGAACATGTATCTACTGTTTATATAAATGTCTCATAACATTTGCATGTCCAAAAGACGTCATTTAGTATTTATTTTATATTTTACCGTTTTCAAACTTACCGATTATTAATAACCGAGTAAAAATTATTAAGGTCCTTAAATGTCAACGAAACCTTCCCAAACTTTTACCAATTTTACCTACTGTCCATATGAATATGTGATAAAAATTTCAAGTCCATATGTCTTTGTTTGGTAATTATTTTATATTTTACCATTTTTCAATTTACCGTTAAACAATTTAACAATCATTCAAAAATCATAAAAAATTCCAAACTAAATATATTCTGGCCAAATCTTGTTGGAGACATTATAATATATTTTTATTAATTATTTTTGATGATGAAGAGTTCATTTAATACCATGTTTTATAATAAGAGTATTCACACCTTAAAATCCATTAAAATATCAATTTAACGAATAACTCAACAAAAATTATCCAAGAAATTTTCTTAACATATAGCTACTGGAAATTTCTTTTAAAATGAATTTCAAATATATTTCACATTCATATAATCATTTCCATCACAATAACTTTCACAAAGTAGTGTTAAACATGCTTTTAAACATACAATAATTTATAAAATCAACATGCATGATGCCCACAATAATAATACATGTAATAAATTATTCCATACTCAAATTTATCATTTTGACATCATTGTTCAAGATATAAGAACTTCTCTTTGGGAATTTTATTTTTTTTTTAAAAAAAAACAAGTTTATACACAAACATTCCCAACTTGTTCTTAAATCCTTTAAAAATCACCCCATGTGACATACCTCGACTCCAAGCCTATATAATTATCCCGTAAGCTCCTACGCGTTCTTAGAAGTGGTTCTAACTTCGATTCCTTGCCCTTCAAGTCTCAACTCCAACTCTTCAACTAAACATATTGCAGTCATCCAAAAATCAATAATAATTTTGGATTTCTAACATGCACTTAACTTTTCCAAGTTAGAGTTGTTAGACTAATACTTGTGATGATTTTAACATATTTAGAGTATACTTATTATGTTGAGCAACATACTTAGTTAAGTCCCATAATTTTACTTGAATCCTTTAAGTAACGAAATTTATATGTTTGGAGAAATACATCTTCTTACTTTCGATTATGACCTATTTTTATAGATTTATAAATGATGAATTTCTTAGTTTAGAGATAAAATACTCATTTTATAATGATCTTAGTTTATAGAAAGATTCACGTAAAAAAAATTGTTTTACATGAACAAGTTTTAACAAAAACTAGTGGAATAAAGAAATTAACATAACTTACTCTATACTTGGTGGATTTCTTCAGTTTGGTGTCTATGGAAATCTCTTAAGATGAAGATTATTTTTATGGGAGATCTGAGTTTATAAACATAAATTTTCAGAAGTTGTAGATAGGCTTTTGAAGAAGATTTAATGAGAAAAGAAGGTGTTTTTGCTAGGAATTGTAAGATTGAACTTCAACTATGCTTATGGATGAAATAAGGAGTAAAATGAAGAGTGAAAGAAGGTTGATGGAGCTGAAAATATGGACAGCAAATATGTCTTGATTTATTATGTTTGCATGCTTGTTATGATGGTGTTTTTGGGTAAGAACAATAGGGGCTTTAGGTAGAGAGTTTGGTGGAGTGTGCAAGTGAGTTTTGGGGCTAAAAGAGGGCTAGTATGGCAACTAGGGGCTGCAGTTTTGGGGCTGATATGAGGTGATTTATATCCTCAATTTGGTCTAATATGGTGTAAGAAAGGTTTATATAAGATAGTTTATGGTTTGGGTAAAAATTGTTGTACATGTAACAAGTTATGTAACCTGTGCTCCATGTTTAAAAATCACTAGTATATGTGTGAAATATTTAATTTACTCCCATCATGGTTATATAATATGCTTAGGTAATAATTAAATTTTCTTGAACTGTTATGGGTAGTTGCACAACTTTAAGTTTTACCTCCAAAGTTTACTTTACTTGTTACGATTCATAATCACGTTACGAATAAAGTTTCTAATCATTGTAGAGATTTTTCAAATTACTACCATCACTAGTTAAATAATAATTAGTAACGAACAAATATATAAGAAAAATTAGGCGCTAAAAATGACTAATGAAATCTCCTAATAATACGACTGTTTCAAGAACGTGAGAAAAAAAATTAAAAAAACCTTAAAAACGTAACTAAGCACGTAATGTCATGCATATGACTATTTTTTTCGATTCTAACCATTTTAAAACAATAATATATAAAAATAGTGTTGTGTGCCATGTTTCTTGCCAAATAAACCAAGTTTGAATAACTTAATGTGAGAAAGTGCCAAAAAAACTTAAAGTTCTTTAAAAGGAACTTAGCACGTAATTTCAAGCATATGACTAGTGTTTTTAATTCTAACCATTTCAACAAAATAATATATACCAAATAGTGTTGTGTGCAAATTTCATGCCAAACAAACCATGTTTGAACTACTTTATGCGAGAAACTGACAAAAAAGCTAAAAAAAACCTTAAAACGAAACGTAGCTCGTAATTTCAAGCATCTGACTATTGTTTTCAATTCTAACCATTTCATCACAATTATATTTACCAAATAATGTTGTTTGCCAAGTTTCATGCCTAACATACAATGTCTGTACTACTTATTGCGAGAAAGTGAGAAAAAAATTTAAGAAAACCTTAAAAACAGAACTAAGAACGTAATTTCAAGCATATGACTACTGTTTGCGATTCTTACCTTTTTAACATGATAATATATACCGAATAGTGTTGTGTGCCATGATTAATGCCAAACAAACCAAGTTTGAACTACTATATTTGAGAATGTGCCAAAAACGCATTAAAACCTTAAAAATGAAACTAAGCACGTAGTTTCAAGCATATGATTATTGTTTTCGATTCTAAACACTTTAACATAATAATATATATACCAAATAGTGTTGTGTGCCAAGTTTCATGCCAAACAAACCAAGTTTGAACTACTTTATCCGGGAAAGTAACAAAAAATCTAAAAATACCTTAAAAACGGAACTAAGCTCGTAATTTTAGGCATATGACTATTGTTTTCGATTTTAACCTTATTAACACAATAGTCAAACCAAATAGTGTAGTGTGCCAATTTTCATACCGCACAAAATAATTTGAACTACTTTATGTGAAAATGTGAAAAAAAAGCTTAAAAAATCTTTAAAATGGAACTTAGCACGTAATTTCAAGCATCTGACTATTGTTTTCAATTCTAACCATTTCAACATAATATATACCAAACAGTGTTGTGTGCCAAGTTTCATTCCAAACAAACCAAGTTTGAACTACTTTATGCGACAAAGTGACAAAAAAATTTATAAAAACGTTATAAACGCAATGCAGCACGTAATTTCAAGGATATGTCTATTGTTTTCGATTTTAACCATATAAACACAATAGTATATATACAAAATAGTGTTGTATGCCAAGTTCCATGCAAAACAAACCAATTTGAACTACTTTATGCGAAAAAGTGCCAAAAACGCTTTAAAACCTTAAAAATGGAACATAGCACGTACTTTCAAGCATATGACTATTGTTTTCAATTCTAGCCATTTCAACACAGTATATACCGAACAGTATTGTGTGCCAAGTTTTATTCCAAACAAACAAAATTTGAATTACTTTATGCGACAAAGTAACAAAAATTTAAAAAAACCTTTAAAACGAAACTAAGCACGTAATTTCAAGCATATGACTATTGTTTTCGATTCACACCATTTTAACTCAATAATATATACCAAATAGTGTTTTGAGCCATGTTTCATGTCAAACAATCCGTGTTTGAACTACTTTATGCGAGAAAAAAAACAAAAAGCTAAAAAAACTTTTAAAAAGAACTACGCACGTATTTTCAAGCATGTGATTATTGGTATCAACTCTAACTATTTGATTACAATACCAAGTAGTGTTCTGTGCCAATTTTCATGCCAAACAAATTAAGTTTGAACTACTTTATGCCAAAATGTACAAAAAACGCTTTAAATTCTAAAAAAAGGCACAATAGTATATACCAAATAGTGTTGTGTGCCAAGTTTCATGCCAAACAAACCAATTTGAACTACTTTGTGCGAAAAAGTGCCAAAAACGTTTTAAAAACCTTTAAAACAGTACTTAGCACGTAATTTCTAGCATTTGACTATTTGTTTTCAATTCTAACTATTTAAAAACTCTAATATATATCTAATAGTGTTGTGTGGCAAGTGTGATGCCAAACACACCAAGTTTGAACTTCTTTATGCGAGAAAGTGACAAAAAAGCTAAAAAGACGTTGAAAACGAAACTAAGGACGAAATTTCCCGTATAGGACTATTGTTTTCAATTCTAACCATGTCATCACAATAATATATAGTGTTGTATGCCATGTTTCATGTGAAACAAACCAAGTCCGAACTATTTTTTGTGAGAAAGTGCAAAAAACACTTTAAAACTGTAAAAATGCAACTAAGCACGTAATTTAAAGCATATGAATATTCTTTTGGATTCCAAACATAATAACACAATAATATATACCAAATAGTTTTGTGTGCCAAGTTTCCTGCCAAAGAAACCAATTTGAACAACTTTATACGAAACAGTGCAGAAACGCTTAAAAACCCTTTAAAACGGAACTTAGCACCTAATTTCAGGCATATGACTATTTCTTTCAAGTCTAACCATTTCAACAGAATAATATATAATAAATAGTCTTGCATTCCAAGTTTCATGCCAAACAAACCAGGTTAGAACTACTTTGTGCGAGAAAGTGACAAAAACGCTTAAAAAACCTGTAAAAGGGTAGTAAGCACATAGTTTCAAGCATATAACGATTGCTTTCAAGTGTCACCATTTCAACACAATAATAAATATCTAATAGTGTTGTGTGGCAAGTTTCATGCCAAACAAAACATTTTGAACAATTTTATGCGAAAAAGTGTCAAAAACGCTTGAAAACCTTTACAGCGGCACTTAGCACCTAATTTCAAGCATATGACTATTCCTTTCATGTCTAACAATTTCAAAAAAATAATATATAACAAACAGTCTTGTGTTCCGAATTTCATGCCAAACAAACCTTACAAAGGGAATATAGCATGTAATTTCAAACATATGATTATTTTTTTCAATTCTAACGATTTCATCACAATAATATATACCAAATAGTGTTGTGTGCCAAGTTGCATGCCAAACAAACCATGTTTGAACTACTTTATGCGAGAAAGTGCCAAAAACGCTTTAAAAACCTTCAAAACGCCACTTCGCATGTAATTTCAAGAATATGACTATTGTTTTCCATTATAAACCATTTAACCAAAATAATATACACCAAATAGTGTGGTGTGCCAAGTTTAAAGCCAAACAAACCAAGTTTGATCTACTTTATGCGAAAAAGTGTAAAAAAACGCTTAAAAAACCTTTAAAATGCAACTAAGCACGTAATTTCAAGCGTATGACTATAACTTTCGATTCTAACCATATAACACAATAGTATATACAAAATTGTCTTGTGTGCCTAGTTTCATGCCAAATAGACTATGTTTGTACTACTTTATGCAAGAATGTGACAAAAAAGCTAAAAAAACCTTAAAAACGGAACTTAGCAAGTAATTTCCATCATATGACTATTGTTTTCAATGCTAACCATTTCATCACAATAATATATACCAGATAGTGTTGTGTGCCAAGTTTCATGTCAAACAAACCAAGTCTGAACTAGTTTATGTGAAAAAGTGCCAAAAACATGTGACTATTATTTTCGATTCTAAACATTTTAATACAATAATATATACCAAATCGTGTTGTATGCAATGTTTCACGCGAAACAAACCAATATGTGAAAAAGTGCCAAAAAATGCATAAAAAACCTTTAAATCTTAACTAAGCACGTAATTTCACGCATATGACTATTGTTTTCAATTCTAACCTTTAAACCATATTTGAACTACTTTATGCGAGAAAGGGCCAAAAAGGTTTCAAAATCTTTAAAACACAACTAAGCACGTAAATTCAAGCATATGACTATTTTTTTTTATTCTAAACATATTAACACAATAGTATATACGAAATAGTGTTGTGTACCATGTTTCATGCCAAACAAACCGATTTGATCTACCTTATGTGAAAAAGTGCCAAAAACTCTTAAAAACCTTTAAAACGGAACTTAGCACGTAATTTAAACGATATGATTATTATTTTAAATTTTAACCATTACTACAATATAATATATATCTAATAGTGTTGTGTGGCAAGTGTCATGCCACACAAACCAAGTTTGAACTATTTTATTTGAGAAAGTGACAAAAAAGCTAAAAAAACGTTAAAAACGGAATTAAGCACGTAATTCCCGCATATGACTATTGTTTTCAATTCTAACCATTTCATCACCATAATATATACCAATTAGTGTTGTATGCCAAGTTTCATGTCAAATAAACAGAGTGTGAACTATTTTCTATGAGAAAGTGCCAAAAACACTTTAAAACTTTAAAAACGCAACTTAGCAAGTAATTTCAAGCATATGACCATTTTTTTTGATTCTAAAAATCATAACACAATAATATATAACAAAAAGTGTCACGTGCCAAGTTTCATGCCAAAGAAACCAATTTGAACAACTTTATACGAAATAGTGCCAAAAACGCTTACAAAACCTTTAAAACGGTACTTAGCACGTAATTTAAAACATATGATTATTGTTTTAAATTTTAACCATTTCTATACAATAATATATACTTAATTGTGTTGTGTGCCCAGTGCCATGCCAAACAAACCAAGTTTGAACTACTTTATGCGAGAAAGTGATAAAAAAAATAAAAAAAAACCTTAAAAACGGCACTAAGCACGTAATTTCCAGTATATGACTATTGTTTTCAATTCTAACCATTATAATGAATATATTATATACAAAATAGTGTTGTGTGCCAAATTTCATGTCAAACCAACTATCTTTGAACTACTTTATGTGAGAAAATGCCAAAAACACTTTAAAACCTTAAAAACGCAACTAAGCACGTAATTTTAAATATTTGACTATTGTTTTTGATTCAAACATTGTTCACACAATAATATATACAAAATAGTGTTGTGCGCCAAGTTTCATGCCAAATAAACCATGTTTGAACTACTTTATACGAGAAAGTGCCCAAAGGCTTAAACATCTTAGAAACGCAACTAAGCACGTAAATTTAACCATATGATTAATTTTTTCGATTTTATCCATATTAACACAATAGTATATACCAAATAGTGTTGTGTGCCAAGTTTCATGCCAAAAAAACCAATTTGATCTACTTTATGTAAAAACCATTACTATAATATAATATATATCTAATAGTATTGTGTGGCAAGTGTCATGCCACACAAACCAAGTTTGAACTACTTTATTCGAGAAAGTGACAAAAAAGCTAAAAAACGTTAAAAACGGAATTAAGCACGTAATTTCCCGCATATGACTATTGTTTTCAATTCTAACCATTTCATCACCATAATATATACCAATTAGTGTTGTATGCCAAGTTTCATGTCAAACAAACAGAGTGTGAACTATTTTCTGTGAGAAAGTGCCAAAAACACTTTAAAACTTTAAAAACGCAACTTAGCAAGTAATATCAAGCATATGACCATTTTTTTTGATTCTAAAAATCATAACACAATAATATATAACAAAAAGTGTCACGTGCCAAGTTTCATGCCAAAGAAACCAATTTGAACAACTTTATACGAAATAGTGCCAAAAACGCTTACAAAACCTTTAAAACGGTACTTAGCACGTAATTTAAAGCATATGATTATTGTTTTAAATTTTAACCATTTGTATACAATAATATATACTTAATTGTGTTGTGTGCCCAGTGCCATGCCAAACAAACCAAGTTTGAACTACTTTATGCGAGAAAGTGATAAAAAAGTTAAAAAAAAACCTTAAAAACGGCACTAAGCACGTAATTTCCAGCATATGACTATAGTTTTCAATTCTAACCATTTCATCACAATAATATATACAAAATAGTGTTGTGTGCCAAATTTCATGTCAAACAAACTATCTTTGAACTACTTTATGTGAGAAAATGCCAAAAACACTTTAAAACCTTTAAAACGCAACTAAGCACGTAATTTTAAATATTTGACTATTGTTTTCGAGTCAAACATTGTTCACACAATAATATATACAAAATAGTGTTGTGCGCCAAGTTTCATGCCAAATAAACCATGTTTGAACTACTTTATACGAGAAAGTGCCCAAAGGCTTAAACATCTTAAAAACGCAACTAAGCACGTAAATTTAACCATATGATTAATTTTTTCGATTTTATCCATATTAACACAATAGTATATACCAAATAGTGTTGTGTGCCAAGTTTCATGCCAAAAAAACCAATTTGATCTACTTTATGTAAAAACCATTACTATAATATAATATATATCTAATAGTATTGTGTGGCAAGTGTCATGCCACACAAACCAAGTTTGAACTACTTTATTCGAGAAAGTGACAAAAAAGCTAAAAAACGTTAAAAACGGAATTAAGCACGTAATTTCCCGCATATGACTATTGTTTTCAATTCTAACCATTTCATCACCATAATATATACCAATTAGTGTTGTATGCCAAGTTTCATGTCAAACAAACAGAGTGTGAACTATTTTCTGTGAGAAAGTGCCAAAAACACTTTAAAACTTTAAAAACGCAACTTAGCAAGTAATATCAAGCATATGACCATTTTTTTTGATTCTAAAAATCATAACACAATAATATATAACAAAAAGTGTCACGTGCCAAGTTTCATGCCAAAGAAACCAATTTGAACAACTTTATACGAAATAGTGCCAAAAACGCTTACAAAACCTTTAAAACGGTACTTAGCACGTAATTTAAAGCATATGATTATTGTTTTAAATTTTAACCATTTGTATACAATAATATATACTTAATTGTGTTGTGTGCCCAGTGCCATGCCAAACAAACCAAGTTTGAACTACTTTATGCGAGAAAGTGATAAAAAAGTTAAAAAAAAACCTTAAAAACGGCACTAAGCACGTAATTTCCAGCATATGACTATAGTTTTCAATTCTAACCATTTCATCACAATAATATATACAAAATAGTGTTGTGTGCCAAATTTCATGTCAAACAAACTATCTTTGAACTACTTTATGTGAGAAAATGCCAAAAACACTTTAAAACCTTAAAAACGCAACTAAGCACGTAATTTTAAATATTTGACTATTGTTTTCGATTCAAACATTATTCACACAATAATATATACAAAATAGTGTTGTGCACCAAGTTTCATGCCAAATAAACCATGTTTGAACTACTTTATAGGAGAAAGTGCCCAAAGGCTTAAACATCTTAAAAACGCAACTAAGCACGTAAATTTAACCATATGATTAATTTTTTCGATTTTATCCATATTAACACAATAGTATATACCAAATAGTGTTGTGTGCCAAGTTTCATGCCAAAAAAACCAATTTGATCTACTTTATGTAAAAACCATTACTATAATATAATATATATCTAATAGTATTGTGTGGCAAGTGTCATGCCACACAAACCAAGTTTGAACTACTTTATTCGAGAAAGTGACAAAAAAGCTAAAAAACGTTAAAAACGGAATTAAGCACGTAATTTCCCGCATATGACTATTGTTTTCAATTCTAACCATTTCATCACCATAATATATACCAATTAGTGTTGTATGCCAAGTTTCATGTCAAACAAACAGAGTGTGAACTATTTTCTGTGAGAAAGTGCCAAAAACACTTTAAAACTTTAAAAACGCAACTTAGCAAGTAATATCAAGCATATGACCATTTTTTTTGATTCTAAAAATCATAACACAATAATATATAACAAAAAGTGTCACGTGCCAAGTTTCATGCCAAAGAAACCAATTTGAACAACTTTATACGAAATAGTGCCAAAAACGCTTACAAAACCTTTAAAACGGTACTTAGCACGTAATTTAAAGCATATGATTATTGTTTTAAATTTTAACCATTTGTATACAATAATATATACTTAATTGTGTTGTGTGCCCAGTGCCATGCCAAACAAACCAAGTTTGAACTACTTTATGCGAGAAAGTGATAAAAAAGTTAAAAAAAAACCTTAAAAACGGCACTAAGCACGTAATTTCCAGCATATGACTATAGTTTTCAATTCTAACCATTTCATCACAATAATATATACAAAATAGTGTTGTGTGCCAAATTTCATGTCAAACAAACTATCTTTGAACTACTTTATGTGAGAAAATGCCAAAAACACTTTAAAACCTTAAAAACGCAACTAAGCACGTAATTTTAAATATTTGACTATTGTTTTCGATTCAAACATTATTCACACAATAATATATACAAAATAGTGTTGTGCACCAAGTTTCATGCCAAATAAACCATGTTTGAACTACTTTATAGGAGAAAGTGCCCAAAGGCTTAAACATCTTAAAAACGCAACTAAGCACGTAAATTTAACCATATGATTAATTTTTTCGATTTTATCCATATTAACACAATAGTATATACCAAATAGTGTTGTGTGCCAAGTTTCATGCCAAAAAAACCAATTTGATCTACTTTATGTAAAAACCATTACTATAATATAATATATATCTAATAGTATTGTGTGGCAAGTGTCATGCCACACAAACCAAGTTTGAACTACTTTATTCGAGAAAGTGACAAAAAAGCTAAAAAACGTTAAAAACGGAATTAAGCACGTAATTTCCCGCATATGACTATTGTTTTCAATTCTAACCATTTCATCACCATAATATATACCAATTAGTGTTGTATGCCAAGTTTCATGTCAAACAAACAGAGTGTGAACTATTTTCTGTGAGAAAGTGCCAAAAACACTTTAAAACTTTAAAAACGCAACTTAGCAAGTAATATCAAGCATATGACCATTTTTTTTGATTCTAAAAATCATAACACAATAATATATAACAAAAAGTGTCACGTGCCAAGTTTCATGCCAAAGAAACCAATTTGAACAACTTTATACGAAATAGTGCCAAAAACGCTTACAAAACCTTTAAAACGGTACTTAGCACGTAATTTAAAGCATATGATTATTGTTTTAAATTTTAACCATTTGTATACAATAATATATACTTAATTGTGTTGTGTGCCCAGTGCCATGCCAAACAAACCAAGTTTGAACTACTTTATGCGAGAAAGTGATAAAAAAGTTAAAAAAAAACCTTAAAAACGGCACTAAGCACGTAATTTCCAGCATATGACTATAGTTTTCAATTCTAACCATTTCATCACAATAATATATACAAAATAGTGTTGTGTGCCAAATTTCATGTCAAACAAACTATCTTTGAACTACTTTATGTGAGAAAATGCCAAAAACACTTTAAAACCTTAAAAACGCAACTAAGCACGTAATTTTAAATATTTGACTATTGTTTTCGATTCAAACATTGTTCACACAATAATATATACAAAATAGTGTTGTGCACCAAGTTTCATGCCAAATAAACCATGTTTGAACTACTTTATAGGAGAAAGTGCCCAAAGGCTTAAACATCTTAAAAACGCAACTAAGCACGTAAATTTAACCATATGATTAATTTTTTCGATTTTATCCATATTAACACAATAGTATATACCAAATAGTGTTGTGTGCCAAGTTTCATGCCAAAAAAACCAATTTGATCTACTTTATGTAAAAACCATTACTATAATATAATATATATCTAATAGTATTGTGTGGCAAGTGTCATGCCACACAAACCAAGTTTGAACTACTTTATTCGAGAAAGTGACAAAAAAGCTAAAAAACGTTAAAAACGGAATTAAGCACGTAATTTCCCGCATATGACTATTGTTTTCAATTCTAACCATTTCATCACCATAATATATACCAATTAGTGTTGTATGCCAAGTTTCATGTCAAACAAACAGAGTGTGAACTATTTTCTGTGAGAAAGTGCCAAAAACACTTTAAAACTTTAAAAACGCAACTTAGCAAGTAATATCAAGCATATGACCATTTTTTTTGATTCTAAAAATCATAACACAATAATATATAACAAAAAGTGTCACGTGCCAAGTTTCATGCCAAAGAAACCAATTTGAACAACTTTATACGAAATAGTGCCAAAAACGCTTACAAAACCTTTAAAACGGTACTTAGCACGTAATTTAAAGCATATGATTATTGTTTTAAATTTTAACCATTTGTATACAATAATATATACTTAATTGTGTTGTGTGCCCAGTGCCATGCCAAACAAACCAAGTTTGAACTACTTTATGCGAGAAAGTGATAAAAAAGTTAAAAAAAAACCTTAAAAACGGCACTAAGCACGTAATTTCCAGCATATGACTATAGTTTTCAATTCTAACCATTTCATCACAATAATATATACAAAATAGTGTTGTGTGCCAAATTTCATGTCAAACAAACTATCTTTGAACTACTTTATGTGAGAAAATGCCAAAAACACTTTAAAACCTTAAAAACGCAACTAAGCACGTAATTTTAAATATTTGACTATTGTTTTCGATTCAAACATTGTTCACACAATAATATATACAAAATAGTGTTGTGCACCAAGTTTCATGCCAAATAAACCATGTTTGAACTACTTTATAGGAGAAAGTGCCCAAAGGCTTAAACATCTTAAAAACGCAACTAAGCACGTAAATTTAACCATATGATTAATTTTTTCGATTTTATCCATATTAACACAATAGTATATACCAAATAGTGTTGTGTGCCAAGTTTCATGCCAAAAAAACCAATTTGATCTACTTTATGTAAAAACCATTACTATAATATAATATATATCTAATAGTATTGTGTGGCAAGTGTCATGCCACACAAACCAAGTTTGAACTACTTTATTCGAGAAAGTGACAAAAAAGCTAAAAAACGTTAAAAACGGAATTAAGCACGTAATTTCCCGCATATGACTATTGTTTTCAATTCTAACCATTTCATCACCATAATATATACCACTTAGTGTTGTATGCCAAGTTTCATGTCAAACAAACAGAGTGTGAACTATTTTCTGTGAGAAAGTGCCAAAAACACTTTAAAACTTTAAAAACGCAACTTAGCAAGTAATATCAAGCATATGACCATTTTTTTTGATTCTAAAAATCATAACACAATAATATATAACAAAAAGTGTCACGTGCCAAGTTTCATGCCAAAGAAACCAATTTGAACAACTTTATACGAAATAGTGCCAAAAACGCTTACAAAACCTTTAAAACGGTACTTAGCACGTAATTTAAAGCATATGATTATTGTTTTAAATTTTAACCATTTGTATACAATAATATATACTTAATTGTGTTGTGTGCCCAGTGCCATGCCAAACAAACCAAGTTTGAACTACTTTATGCGAGAAAGTGATAAAAAAGTTAAAAAAAAAACCTTAAAAACGGCACTAAGCACGTAATTTCCAGCATATGACTATAGTTTTCAATTCTAACCATTTCATCACAATAATATATACAAAATAGTGTTGTGTGCCAAATTTCATGTCAAGCAAACTATCTTTGAACTACTTTATGTGAGAAAATGCCAAAAACACTTTAAAACCTTAAAAACGCAACTAAGCACGTAATTTTAAATATTTGACTATTGTTTTCGATTCAAACATTGTTCACACAATAATATATACAAAATAGTGTTGTGCACCAAGTTTCATGCCAAATAAACCATGTTTGAACTACTTTATAGGAGAAAGTGCCCAAAGGCTTAAACATCTTAAAAACGCAACTAAGCACGTAAATTTAACCATATGATTAATTTTTTCGATTTTATCCATATTAACACAATAGTATATACCAAATAGTGTTGTGTGCCAAGTTTCATGCCAAAAAAACCAATTTGATCTACTTTATGTAAAAACCATTACTATAATATAATATATATCTAATAGTATTGTGTGGCAAGTGTCATGCCACACAAACCAAGTTTGAACTACTTTATTCGAGAAAGTGACAAAAAAGCTAAAAAACGTTAAAAACGGAATTAAGCACGTAATTTCCCGCATATGACTATTGTTTTCAATTCTAACCATTTCATCACCATAATATATACCAATTAGTGTTGTATGCCAAGTTTCATGTCAAACAAACAGAGTGTGAACTATTTTCTGTGAGAAAGTGCCAAAAACACTTTAAAACTTTAAAAACGCAACTTAGCAAGTAATATCAAGCATATGACCATTTTTTTTGATTCTAAAAATCATAACACAATAATATATAACAAAAAGTGTCACGTGCCAAGTTTCATGCCAAAGAAACCAATTTGAACAACTTTATACGAAATAGTGCCAAAAACGCTTACAAAACCTTTAAAACGGTACTTAGCACGTAATTTAAAGCATATGATTATTGTTTTAAATTTTAACCATTTGTATACAATAATATATACTTAATTGTGTTGTGTGCCCAGTGCCATGCCAAACAAACCAAGTTTGAACTACTTTATGCGAGAAAGTGATAAAAAAGTTAAAAAAAAACCTTAAAAACGGCACTAAGCACGTAATTTCCAGCATATGACTATAGTTTTCAATTCTAACCATTTCATCACAATAATATATACAAAATAGTGTTGTGTGCCAAATTTCATGTCAAACAAACTATCTTTGAACTACTTTATGTGAGAAAATGCCAAAAACACTTTAAAACCTTAAAAACGCAACTAAGCACGTAATTTTAAATATTTGACTATTGTTTTCGATTCAAACATTGTTCACACAATAATATATACAAAATAGTGTTGTGCACCAAGTTTCATGCCAAATAAACCATGTTTGAACTACTTTATAGGAGAAAGTGCCCAAAGGCTTAAACATCTTAAAAACGCAACTAAGCACGTAAATTTAACCATATGATTAATTTTTTCGATTTTATCCATATTAACACAATAGTATATACCAAATAGTGTTGTGTGCCAAGTTTCATGCCAAAAAAACCAATTTGATCTACTTTATGTAAAAACCATTACTATAATATAATATATATCTAATAGTATTGTGTGGCAAGTGTCATGCCACACAAACCAAGTTTGAACTACTTTATTCGAGAAAGTGACAAAAAAGCTAAAAAACGTTAAAAACGGAATTAAGCACGTAATTTCCCGCATATGACTATTGTTTTCAATTCTAACCATTTCATCACCATAATATATACCAATTAGTGTTGTATGCCAAGTTTCATGTCAAACAAACAGAGTGTGAACTATTTTCTGTGAGAAAGTGCCAAAAACACTTTAAAACTTTAAAAACGCAACTTAGCAAGTAATATCAAGCATATGACCATTTTTTTTGATTCTAAAAATCATAACACAATAATATATAACAAAAAGTGTCACGTGCCAAGTTTCATGCCAAAGAAACCAATTTGAACAACTTTATACGAAATAGTGCCAAAAACGCTTACAAAACCTTTAAAACGGTACTTAGAACGTAATTTAAAGCATATGATTATTGTTTTAAATTTTAACCATTTGTATACAATAATATATACTTAATTGTGTTGTGTGCCCAGTGCCATGCCAAACAAACCAAGTTTGAACTACTTTATGCGAGAAAGTGATAAAAAAGTTAAAAAAAAACCTTAAAAACGGCACTAAGCACGTAATTTCCAGCATATGACTATAGTTTTCAATTCTAACCATTTCATCACAATAATATATACAAAATAGTGTTGTGTGCCAAATTTCATGTCAAACAAACTATCTTTGAACTACTTTATGTGAGAAAATGCCAAAAACACTTTAAAACCTTAAAAACGCAACTAAGCACGTAATTTTAAATATTTGACTATTGTTTTCGATTCAAACATTGTTCACACAATAATATATACAAAATAGTGTTGTGCACCAAGTTTCATGCCAAATAAACCATGTTTGAACTACTTTATAGGAGAAAGTGCCCAAAGGCTTAAACATCTTAAAAACGCAACTAAGCACGTAAATTTAACCATATGATTAATTTTTTCGATTTTATCCATATTAACACAATAGTATATACCAAATAGTGTTGTGTGCCAAGTTTCATGCCAAAAAAACCAATTTGATCTACTTTATGTAAAAACCATTACTATAATATAATATATATCTAATAGTATTGTGTGGCAAGTGTCATGCCACACAAACCAAGTTTGAACTACTTTATTCGAGAAAGTGACAAAAAAGCTAAAAAACGTTAAAAACGGAATTAAGCACGTAATTTCCCGCATATGACTATTGTTTTCAATTCTAACCATTTCATCACCATAATATATACCAATTAGTGTTGTATGCCAAGTTTCATGTCAAACAAACAGAGTGTGAACTATTTTCTGTGAGAAAGTGCCAAAAACACTTTAAAACTTTAAAAACGCAACTTAGCAAGTAATATCAAGCATATGACCATTTTTTTTGATTCTAAAAATCATAACACAATAATATATAACAAAAAGTGTCACGTGCCAAGTTTCATGCCAAAGAAACCAATTTGAACAACTTTATACGAAATAGTGCCAAAAACGCTTACAAAACCTTTAAAACGGTACTTAGCACGTAATTTAAAGCATATGATTATTGTTTTAAATTTTAACCATTTGTATACAATAATATATACTTAATTGTGTTGTGTGCCCAGTGCCATGCCAAACAAACCAAGTTTGAACTACTTTATGCGAGAAAGTGATAAAAAAGTTAAAAAAAAACCTTAAAAACGGCACTAAGCACGTAATTTCCAGCATATGACTATAGTTTTCAATTCTAACCATTTCATCACAATAATATATACAAAATAGTGTTGTGTGCCAAATTTCATGTCAAACAAACTATCTTTGAACTACTTTATGTGACAAAATGCCAAAAACACTTTAAAACCTTAAAAACGCAACTAAGCACGTAATTTTAAATATTTGACTATTGTTTTCGATTCAAACATTGTTCACACAATAATATATACAAAATAGTGTTGTGCACCAAGTTTCATGCCAAATAAACCATGTTTGAACTACTTTATAGGAGAAAGTGCCCAAAGGCTTAAACATCTTAAAAACGCAACTAAGCACGTAAATTTAACCATATGATTAATTTTTTCGATTTTATCCATATTAACACAATAGTATATACCAAATAGTGTTGTGTGCCAAGTTTCATGCCAAAAAAACCAATTTGATCTACTTTATGTAAAAACCATTACTATAATATAATATATATCTAATAGTATTGTGTGGCAAGTGTCATGCCACACAAACCAAGTTTGAACTACTTTATTCGAGAAAGTGACAAAAAAGCTAAAAAACGTTAAAAACGGAATTAAGCACGTAATTTCCCGCATATGACTATTGTTTTCAATTCTAACCATTTGATCACCATAATATATATACCAATTAGTGTTGTATGCCAAGTTTCATGTCAAACAAACAGAGTGTGAACTATTTTCTGTGAGTAAGTGCCAAAAACACTTTAAAACTTTAAAAACGCAACTTAGCAAGTAATTTCAAACATATGACCATTTTTTTTGATTCTAAAAATCATAACACAATAATATATAACAAAAAGTGTCACGTGCCAAGTTTCATGCCAAAGAAACCAATTTGAACAACTTTATACGAAATAGTGCCAAAAACGCTTACAAAACCTTTAAAACGGTACTTAGCACGTAATTTAAAGCATATGATTATTGTTTTAAATTTTAACCATTTGTATACAATAATATATACTTAATTGTGTTGTGTGCCCAGTGCCATGCCAAACAAACCAAGTTTGAACTACTTTATGCGAGAAAGTGATAAAAAAGTTAAAAAAAAAACCTTAAAAACGGCACTAAGCACGTAATTTCCAGCATATGACTATTGTTTTCAATTCTAACCATTATAATGAATATATTATATACAAAATAGTGTTGTGTGCCAAATTTCATGTCAAACCAACTATCTTTGAACTACTTTATGTGAGAAAATGCCAAAAACACTTTAAAACCTTAAAAACGCAACTAAGCACGTAATTTTAAATATTTGACTATTGTTTTTGATTCAAACATTGTTCACACAATAATATATACAAAATAGTGTTGTGCGCCAAGTTTCATGCCAAATAAACCATGTTTGAATTACTTTATACGAGAAAGTGCCAAAAGGCTTAAACATCTTAAAAACGCAACTAAGCACGTAAATTTAACCATATGATTAATTTTTTTGATTTTATCCATATTAACACAATAGTATATACCAAATAGTGTTGTGTGCCAACTTTCATGCCAAAAAAACCAATTTGATCTACTTTATGTAAAAACCATTACTATAATATAATATATATCTAATAGTATTGTGTGGCAAGTGTCATGCCACACAAACCAAGTTTGAACTACTTTATTCGAGAAAGTGACAAAAAAGCTAAAAAACGTTAAAAACGGAATTAAGCACGTAATTTCCCGCATATGACTATTGTTTTCAATTCTAACCATTTCATCACCATAATATAAACCAATTAGTGTTGTATGCCAAGTTTCATGTCAAACAAACAGAGTGTGAACTATTTTCTGTGAGAAAGTGCCAAAAACACTTTAAAACTTTAAAAACGCAACTTAGCAAGTAATATCAAGCATATGACCATTTTTTTTGATTCTAAAAATCATAACACAATAATATATAACAAAAAGTGTCACGTGCCAAGTTTCATGCCAAAGAAACCAATTTGAACAACTTTATACGAAATAGTGCCAAAAACGCTTACAAAACCTTTAAAACGGTACTTAGCACGTAATTTAAAGCATATGATTATTGTTTTAAATTTTAACCATTTGTATACAATAATATATACTTAATTGTGTTGTGTGCCCAGTGCCATGCCAAACAAACCAAGTTTGAACTACTTTATGCGAGAAAGTGATAAAAAAGTTAAAAAAAAACCTTAAAAACGGCACTAAGCACGTAATTTCCAGCATATGACTATAGTTTTCAATTCTAACCATTTCATCACAATAATATATACAAAATAGTGTTGTGTGCCAAATTTCATGTCAAACAAACTATCTTTGAACTACTTTATGTGAGAAAATGCCAAAAACACTTTAAAACCTTAAAAACGCAACTAAGCACGTAATTTTAAATATTTGACTATTGTTTTCGATTCAAACATTATTCACACAATAATATATACAAAATAGTGTTGTGCACCAAGTTTCATGCCAAATAAACCATGTTTGAACTACTTTATAGGAGAAAGTGCCCAAAGGCTTAAACATCTTAAAAACGCAACTAAGCACGTAAATTTAACCATATGATTAATTTTTTCGATTTTATCCATATTAACACAATAGTATATACCAAATAGTGTTGTGTGCCAAGTTTCATGCCAAAAAAACCAATTTGATCTACTTTATGTAAAAACCATTACTATAATATAATATATATCTAATAGTATTGTGTGGCAAGTGTCATGCCACACAAACCAAGTTTGAACTACTTTATTCGAGAAAGTGACAAAAAAGCTAAAAAACGTTAAAAACGGAATTAAGCACGTAATTTCCCGCATATGACTATTGTTTTCAATTCTAACCATTTCATCACCATAATATATACCAATTAGTGTTGTATGCCAAGTTTCATGTCAAACAAACAGAGTGTGAACTATTTTCTGTGAGAAAGTGCCAAAAACACTTTAAAACTTTAAAAACGCAACTTAGCAAGTAATATCAAGCATATGACCATTTTTTTTGATTCTAAAAATCATAACACAATAATATATAACAAAAAGTGTCACGTGCCAAGTTTCATGCCAAAGAAACCAATTTGAACAACTTTATACGAAATAGTGCCAAAAACGCTTACAAAACCTTTAAAACGGTACTTAGCACGTAATTTAAAGCATATGATTATTGTTTTAAATTTTAACCATTTGTATACAATAATATATACTTAATTGTGTTGTGTGCCCAGTGCCATGCCAAACAAACCAAGTTTGAACTACTTTATGCGAGAAAGTGATAAAAAAGTTAAAAAAAAACCTTAAAAACGGCACTAAGCACGTAATTTCCAGCATATGACTATAGTTTTCAATTCTAACCATTTCATCACAATAATATATACAAAATAGTGTTGTGTGCCAAATTTCATGTCAAACAAACTATCTTTGAACTACTTTATGTGAGAAAATGCCAAAAACACTTTAAAACCTTAAAAACGCAACTAAGCACGTAATTTTAAATATTTGACTATTGTTTTCGATTCAAACATTGTTCACACAATAATATATACAAAATAGTGTTGTGCACCAAGTTTCATGCCAAATAAACCATGTTTGAACTACTTTATAGGAGAAAGTGCCCAAAGGCTTAAACATCTTAAAAACGCAACTAAGCACGTAAATTTAACCATATGATTAATTTTTTCGATTTTATCCATATTAACACAATAGTATATACCAAATAGTGTTGTGTGCCAAGTTTCATGCCAAAAAAACCAATTTGATCTACTTTATGTAAAAACCATTACTATAATATAATATATATCTAATAGTATTGTGTGGCAAGTGTCATGCCACACAAACCAAGTTTGAACTACTTTATTCGAGAAAGTGACAAAAAAGCTAAAAAACGTTAAAAACGGAATTAAGCACGTAATTTCCCGCATATGACTATTGTTTTCAATTCTAACCATTTGATCACCATAATATATATACCAATTAGTGTTGTATGCCAAGTTTCATGTCAAACAAACAGAGTGTGAACTATTTTCTGTGAGTAAGTGCCAAAAACACTTTAAAACTTTAAAAACGCAACTTAGCAAGTAATTTCAAGCATATGACCATTTTTTTTGATTCTAAAAATCATAACACAATAATATATAACAAAAAGTGTCACGTGCCAAGTTTCATGCCAAAGAAACCAATTTGAACAACTTTATACGAAATAGTGCCAAAAACGCTTACAAAACCTTTAAAACGGTACTTAGCACGTAATTTAAAGCATATGATTATTGTTTTAAATTTTAACCATTTGTATACAATAATATATACTTAATTGTGTTGTGTGCCCAGTGCCATGCCAAACAAACCAAGTTTGAACTACTTTATGCGAGAAAGTGATAAAAAAGTTAAAAAAAAACCTTAAAAACGGCACTAAGCACGTAATTTCCAGCATATGACTATTGTTTTCAATTCTAACCATTATAATGAATATATTATATACAAAATAGTGTTGTGTGCCAAATTTCATGTCAAACCAACTATCTTTGAACTACTTTATGTGAGAAAATGCCAAAAACACTTTAAAACCTTAAAAACGCAACTAAGCACGTAATTTTAAATATTTGACTATTGTTTTTGATTCAAACATTGTTCACACAATAATATATACAAAATAGTGTTGTGCGCCAAGTTTCATGCCAAATAAACCATGTTTGAACTACTTTATACGAGAAAGTGCCCAAAGGCTTAAACATCTTAGAAACGCAACTAAGCACGTAAATTTAACCATATGATTAATTTTTTCGATTTTATCCATATTAACACAATAGTATATACCAAATAGTGTTGTGTGCCAAGTTTCATGCCAAAAAAACCAATTTGATCTACTTTATGTAAAAACCATTACTATAATATAATATATATCTAATAGTATTGTGTGGCAAGTGTCATGCCACACAAACCAAGTTTGAACTACTTTATTCGAGAAAGTGACAAAAAAGCTAAAAAACGTTAAAAACGGAATTAAGCACGTAATTTCCCGCATATGACTATTGTTTTCAATTCTAACCATTTCATCACCATAATATATACCAATTAGTGTTGTATGCCAAGTTTCATGTCAAACAAACAGAGTGTGAACTATTTTCTGTGAGAAAGTGCCAAAAACACTTTAAAACTTTAAAAACGCAACTTAGCAAGTAATATCAAGCATATGACCATTTTTTTTGATTCTAAAAATCATAACACAATAATATATAACAAAAAGTGTCACGTGCCAAGTTTCATGCCAAAGAAACCAATTTGAACAACTTTATACGAAATAGTGCCAAAAACGCTTACAAAACCTTTAAAACGGTACTTAGCACGTAATTTAAAGCATATGATTATTGTTTTAAATTTTAACCATTTGTATACAATAATATATACTTAATTGTGTTGTGTGCCCAGTGCCATGCCAAACAAACCAAGTTTGAACTACTTTATGCGAGAAAGTGATAAAAAAGTTAAAAAAAAACCTTAAAAACGGCACTAAGCACGTAATTTCCAGCATATGACTATTGTTTTCAATTCTAACCATTATAATGAATATATTATATACAAAATAGTGTTGTGTGCCAAATTTCATGTCAAACCAACTATCTTTGAACTACTTTATGTGAGAAAATGCCAAAAACACTTTAAAACCTTAAAAACGCAACTAAGCACGTAATTTTAAATATTTGACTATTGTTTTTGATTCAAACATTGTTCACACAATAATATATACAAAATAGTGTTGTGCGCCAAGTTTCATGCCAAATAAACCATGTTTGAACTACTTTATACGAGAAAGTGCCCAAAGGCTTAAACATCTTAGAAACGCAACTAAGCACGTAAATTTAACCATATGATTAATTTTTTCGATTTTATCCATATTAACACAATAGTATATACCAAATAGTGTTGTGTGCCAAGTTTCATGCCAAAAAAACCAATTTGATCTACTTTATGTAAAAACCATTACTATAATATAATATATATCTAATAGTATTGTGTGGCAAGTGTCATGCCACACAAACCAAGTTTGAACTACTTTATTCGAGAAAGTGACAAAAAAGCTAAAAAACGTTAAAAACGGAATTAAGCACGTAATTTCCCGCATATGACTATTGTTTTCAATTCTAACCATTTCATCACCATAATATATACCAATTAGTGTTGTATGCCAAGTTTCATGTCAAACAAACAGAGTGTGAACTATTTTCTGTGAGAAAGTGCCAAAAACACTTTAAAACTTTAAAAACGCAACTTAGCAAGTAATATCAAGCATATGACCATTTTTTTTGATTCTAAAAATCATAACACAATAATATATAACAAAAAGTGTCACGTGCCAAGTTTCATGCCAAAGAAACCAATTTGAACAACTTTATACGAAATAGTGCCAAAAACGCTTACAAAACCTTTAAAACGGTACTTAGCACGTAATTTAAAGCATATGATTATTGTTTTAAATTTTAACCATTTGTATACAATAATATATACTTAATTGTGTTGTGTGCCCAGTGCCATGCCAAACAAACCAAGTTTGAACTACTTTATGCGAGAAAGTGATAAAAAAGTTAAAAAAAAACCTTAAAAACGGCACTAAGCACGTAATTTCCAGCATATGACTATAGTTTTCAATTCTAACCATTTCATCACAATAATATATACAAAATAGTGTTGTGTGCCAAATTTCATGTCAAACAAACTATCTTTGAACTACTTTATGTGAGAAAATGCCAAAAACACTTTAAAACCTTTAAAACGCAACTAAGCACGTAATTTTAAATATTTGACTATTGTTTTCGAGTCAAACATTGTTCACACAATAATATATACAAAATAGTGTTGTGCGCCAAGTTTCATGCCAAATAAACCATGTTTGAACTACTTTATACGAGAAAGTGCCCAAAGGCTTAAACATCTTAAAAACGCAACTAAGCACGTAAATTTAACCATATGATTAATTTTTTCGATTTTATCCATATTAACACAATAGTATATACCAAATAGTGTTGTGTGCCAAGTTTCATGCCAAAAAAAACCAATTTGATCTACTTTATGTAAAAACCATTACTATAATATAATATATATCTAATAGTATTGTGTGGCAAGTGTCATGCCACACAAACCAAGTTTGAACTACTTTATTCGAGAAAGTGACAAAAAAGCTAAAAAACGTTAAAAACGGAATTAAGCACGTAATTTCCCGCATATGACTATTGTTTTCAATTCTAACCATTTCATCACCATAATATATATACCAATTAGTGTTGTATGCCAAGTTTCATGTCAAACAAACAGAGTGTGAACTATTTTCTGTGAGTAAGTGCCAAAAACACTTTAAAACTTTAAAAACGCAACTTAGCAAGTAATTTCAAGCATATGACCATTTTTTTTTGATTCTAAAAATCATAACACAATAATATATAACAAAAAGTGTCACGTGCCAAGTTTCATGCCAAAGAAACCAATTTGAACAACTTTATACGAAATAGTGCCAAAAACGCTTACAAAACCTTTAAAACGGTACTTAGCACGTAATTTAAAGCATATGATTATTGTTTTAAATTTTAACCATTTGTATACAATAATATATACTTAATTGTGTTGTGTGCCCAGTGCCATGCCAAACAAACCAAGTTTGAACTACTTTATGCGAGAAAGTGATAAAAAAGTTAAAAAAAAACCTTAAAAACGGCACTAAGCACGTAATTTCCAGCATATGACTATTGTTTTCAATTCTAACCATTTCATCACAATAATATATACAAAATAGTGTTGTGTGCCAAATTTCATGTCAAACAAACTATCTTTGAACTACTTTATGTGAGAAAATGCCAAAAACACTTTAAAACCTTAAAAACACAACTAAGCACGTAATTTTAAATATTTGACTATTGTTTTCGATTCAAACATTGTTCACATAATAATATATACAAAATAGTGTTGTGCGCCATGTTTCATGCCAAATAAACCATGTTTGAACTACTTTATACGAGAAAGTGCCAAAAGGCTTAAACATCTTGTTGAAATACACGAAGATGGTCGAATGCAACAAGAGGGGGGAGGTGAATTGTTGTGTATCTCGCTTTACTTAGTTTTTCTTCTAATTTTGCGGAATTTTAACAAACAAAATAAAGTTTAAACTTAAAAAGCAAAAGATAAAAAGGAGACAAAGATTTTACGTGGAAACCTTCTTGGCCTAATAAGAAGGAAAACCACGACCCCCCGGGATTTCAAAATTCTCACTATGTTTTAGGCAATCAAATACAATTACATAAAACAGTTTGCTTCACTTGAAGCTTCTCTACTCTCGGCCTAATTCTCTTTCTCTACTTTCTCCTTCTCTTTCTCTTCTCACATTTCAGTTCTCTATTCCCTTAGACTTCTCATAAGTCTAATTACAACAAATCACTCAATAACCCTTACAAAGCCAATTCTCATGAGGATAAAAATTAAAATAATTACTTAAGAAAAATATAATAAATTAGTTGGCATTTAGAAACAGAAAATATTTTTCTTAATTGATCTCCTTTAATGGACACTCTCGGATGGATCACCGGTTTGAGCAAAGTTCCTCCTATTTATAGTGGGAACTGCCAGCAGTTACCTTAGACACACCTCCCACTATCATCCACGTTCTCAAAACAAAAGGTAGTGGAATTGCCAATAAATAAATGTCCGGCTGTAATTTGGTCAAAGAGAAACGGTTTCCTTAGGCTAAAAATAGCATAGGAATTAAAAGAACAAGATCCTAAAAAATAGGAGATCTTAATCTTAAACTGAAAAAGTCTTAGGCTATTTTTAGATAACCTAAAAATAGTTTAGCCAATTAACTTACTAATTAATTTAAGTAACTAATTTAAGATTTAACCGTTTACATCAACTAAAACCAGAATAATAAATTAACTGCAATTTTCCAGTCGATGTTTTTCTCCAGACCTGCTACGTAGGAATAGCGTACTGTCTCCAGCTTCAACTTCTATTAGATTATTCATTTTAGGAACAGTAGACCGTCTGTCAACTTTTAACTTCCTAAGCACTTATCTAACTTCTTGAATATTTTAAGACACGTACAACTTCCACGAACCAAGTCATAGGCTTCATCAACGATTTCAACAACATCGAATATTCACCTACAAAACAATCTCAAAAACATGTTTGTTTATTTAAAAGTGAAATCATCATCAAAACCTTAAGAGCCAACAAATTCCCCCTTTTTGATGATGACAAACTTTATAAGCAAACTTAAGTATACTAGAGTAAAACAAATGTTGAAGAGCATGTTAGAGATTAAAACAACTCTTCTTAACTTAGTAAATATAATTTACCAAGCATATCATGAACCAACTTACTCTATAAAAACATAATATCAAATATGTTTTAAAAATTTTCAAAAATAATTAAACTAAAACAAAAATTGACTAAAACATAAATTATTAAGTATTTTCAAAAGAAACAAAGAAACAACCAAAGAAACAACTTTAAAACAATTAATCAAAACAATTAATCAAAATATACATAAGAACTTAATATCATCACTATCCATAAGAACTTAATATCATCACAGATGATCAGATTTCAAGCTAACATAAACACAGCACACACAGCACATTAACTTCCAAAAAAAACAATATAAATCAATCAAGATATGTACTGTGTATTCACAGCTCTCCTTAAGTTTGTGCATAATCTTCCCCCTTTTGTCATCAATCAAAAAGAATATGGAGTTATCTAACCTCAGCACAAACCATATAGATTTGTCAGTGATGAAAGCAAGAAACAATAATAAAAGTAAGCACCATAAAAAGTAATCAAATCTGCATAATGTTAGTCATCACAGACCAGAAAATAAAAACAAAAGAAAGAAATGTAGCAGTTGTTCAAATGAAAACGTGTACCCCAGATGGTACAAAGAAAAGTGAAATTGTTTGATTAGTGTTACAGCCAACAAATCATTAAAAACATGGGAAGAGGAATTAGGGAGCAGTCTCTTCTTCATCTATGTATTCGGTTTGCATTTCAACAGTATCCAACTTTGCACCAAGACGGTTTTCCATCAGGGTAAGTTGAACAACGATTGAAGCAAGTGAGACTCGAACTTCGTCTTGAAAAGCAGTGAATTGAGACTTTAGGTCAAGGAGCTTAGAGATAATGAGGTTTGAAGAAGCTGCAGGAACAGAATCAGGGTTAGCACAACCATTACCTGGTGAAGACTGAGATGGTGGTGGTGTAAAGTGAATAGGTGATTGAGGTGGTGATGGATTGTGATGTGGTGGTGATGGAGTGTGATGTGGTGATGATGTGGTTGGCTTGGGAGAGGGAGGTTTATTGGATGTAGACTCAGACATGGTCTCAAATGTGGTATCATCAACCAATGTAGCCTTACGTTTCGAGGCTAACCTCCTACTCTTCCTCTGAACAGATTTAGCCTTTCTCCTCAATGCTATCACAGTCTCTTCATCACTTGAATCATTACAGAGATTGTGATAAGCATCTACTCCATCCTGTTCTGCTTCCCCCTTACTAGCCTCTCCATCCTGTTCCCCTTTCTCTTCTGTTTCAATATTATCAGTGGGAACAGGTCCTTGCTCCTTTTCCTCTTTTTCTTCCTGTTCTTCCTCCCTCAATTTTTCTTCTTCTTTTTCAATCCCTTCTTCTTCAGAACCAACTTCAACTTCCTCCTCTAAATAATGTATTAACATCCCTTCATCAGTTAATTTTAAGTGCAAATTTTGTAAACACTTTACACCTATCTTCATGTTGGGTCCCATTAGGAACTCCAACCCTTCCAAAGGGACATCAAATTTTCTGAAAATCCAGGTCAACAATAATATATACCAAATAGTGTTATGACTTTTTTTTTCAATTCTAACTATTTCAGCTCAATAATATATACCAAATAGTGTTGTGGGCTAGGTTTCATGTCAAACAAACCCAGTTTGAACTACTTTATGCGAGAAAGTGCCAAAAACGCTTTAAAACCTTAACAACGCAACTATGTACGTAATTTAAAGAATATGACTAAAAGTTTTCGATTCTAACCTTTTTAACAAAATAATATATACCATATAGTTTTGTGTGCCCAGTTTGATGCCAAACTAACCAAGTTTGAACTACCTTATGCGACAAAGTGCCAAAAACGGTTATAAAACCATAAAAACGCAACTTCGCATGTACTTTCAAGAATATGACTATTGTTTATATTTCTAACCATTTCATCACAATGATAAATACCAAATAGTTTTGTGTGCCATGTTTCATACCAAAGAAACCAAGATCTAACTACTTTAAGTGAGACAGTGACAAAAACGCTAAAAAAACTTGAAAAACGCAACAAAGCACGTAATTTCAAGCATATCACTATTGTTTTCGATTCTACCAATTTTCACACAATAATATATACCAAATAGTGTTGTGTGCCAAGTTTCATACTAAACAAACAAAGTTTGAAATACTTTATGCGAGAAAGTGTGAAAAAGCTAAAAAAACCTTAAAAATGGAACTAAGCACGTAATCAATCATATGACTATTGTTTTCGTTTCTAACAATATTCACACAATAATATATACCAAATAGTGTTGTCTGCCAAGCTTGTTGCCAAACAAACCAAATTTGAACTACTTAATGCGCGAAAGTGCCGAAAAACTTTAAAAACCTTTAAAATGGAATATAGCACATAATTTCAAGCATATGACTATTGTTTTCATTCCTAACCATTTCAACACAATAGTGTATACAAAATAGTCTTGTGAGCAAAGTTTCATGTGTAACAAACCATGTTTGAACTACTTTGTGCGAGAAAGTGCCAAAAAAAGCTTAAAAAATCTTAAATACGCAACATGGCACATAAATTCAAGCGTATGACTATTGTTCCTAATTCCAACCATTTGAATATAATAACATATACCAAATAGTGTTGTGTGCCATGTTTAATGCCAAACGTACCGAGGTTGAACTACTTTATGCGAAAAAGGGTTGTTTGCCATTTTTCTCCCTTCTAATCATTTAAGCACAATAACATATTTTAAATAGGGTTATCTGCCATTTTTAATGCGAAACAAACTAGGTCTGAACTAGTTTATGCGAGAAAGTCCCAAAAAAGCTTTAAAAACCTTAAAATTGGAACTAAGCACGTAATTTTAAGCATATAGCTATTGTTTTCGATTCTAACAATATTCACACAATAATATATATCAAATAGTGTTGTGTGCCAAGTTTCTTGCCAAACAAACCAAGTTTGAGTTACTTAATGTGAGAAAGTGCCAAAAAAAACTTTAAAAACCTTTAAAAAGAAACTTAGAACGTAATTTCAAGCATATGAGTATGGTTTTCATTTTTAATTATTTCAACACAATAATATATACAAAATAGTGTTGTGTGCCATGTTTTATACGAAACAAACCAAGTTTGAACTACTTTATGCGAAAAAGTGATTAAAAAAAGCTTAAAAACATTAAAAACGCAACATAGCACATAATTTCAAGCATATGACTATTGTTCTTAGTTCTAACCATTTAAGCATTAAAACATATATCAAAAAGTGTTGTGTACCATTTTTAATGTCAAACAAACCAGGTCTGAACAATTTTATGCGAGAAAGTACCAAAAACGCTCGAAAAACATTAAAAACGGAACTAAGCACGTAATTTCAAGCATATGAGTATGATTTTAATTTTTAACCATTTCAATACAATAATATATACAAAATAGTGTTGTGTGCCAAGTTTTATGCGAAACAAATAAGGTTTGAACTACTTTATGCGAGAAAGTGCCAAAAAAGCTTAAAAACCTTAAAAACGCAACATAGCACATAATTTCAAGCATATGACTATTGTTCTCAATTCTAACAATTTAAACACAATAACTGATCCAAGATCAAGTCTTCATGAGGCCGTTGCATTAATTCTTGAGAAACTCTGGTTTAATTCTTTTATTCGCAAACCAGCATTTGTCACATGCTGTGGGATGACAAATAAATGGTACAAAAGAGCAAGGGTGGCATCAATATACAATGTTGGTCCATAATATTAATTTTTATTTTTACTTATGAATTTTTGGGGCTGATTTTCTTTATTATAAAGGAGGATGAATTTAGTCTTTATTATAAAGGGGGGATGAATTTAGTTTCTATAAATCAGCAAGTTCATTGTATTTGCTAGAAGAATTTTGGTACATGAACTCTAATTAATTCATGAAAATGTTGACCAACAAAGGGAGATGTATTGACCAAACTAGGGGGGATCTATTTGAAAGCTTCTAGAATCTTGTATTCACCCTATATAAAAGAATGTATTGTAATCAAAAAAATTCAGATTTTGTTTCAGAATATAAACCTTGTGTTTTATACATTACTTTTCTTGTTGTGTTTGTCCAAAGAAATAATAATTTCAATTATCACTTTGAGTTTGTCTTGAGAGTTAATTCTTAGGGGAGATTGAGTGTGTCTTGTCTCTAGCCTAAAACCCCAAATCATTGAGTTTGTTCTTGTGATTTGGCTCTTATCAATATTCTTCTACTATTCTTTCTTATCTACTCTTTTAAATCAGAAACATTTAAATCTAAGTGTGTTCTTCTAATCACACTTACATCAATAACATATACAAAATAGTGTTGTGTGTCATTTTAAATGGCAAAAAACCAAGTTTGAACTACTTAATACGAGAAAGTGCCAAAAAAAGCTTAAAAAATTTTAAGAATGGAACTAAGCACGTAATTTCAAGAGTGTGACTGTTGTTTTCAATTTTAAACAATACAATACAATAATATTTACTAAATTCTGTTGTGTGCCAAGGTTCATGAAAAACAAACCATGTTTGAACTATTTTATTCAAGAAAGTTACAAAAAAGCTAAAAAAAAAATCCTTTAAAATAGAACTAAGAACGTAATTTCAAGCATATCACTATTGTTTTCGATTCTAACCATTTTAGCACAATAATATATACCAAATTCTAATGTGTGCCAAGTTTCATGCTAAACAAACAATGTTGAACTAATTTATGCAAGAAAGTTAAAAAAAAAAGCTAAAAAAAACCTTTAAAAACGAAACTAAGCACGTAATTTCAAATAATATGACTATTGTTTTCGATTCTAACAATTTTCACACAACAATATATACCAAATAGTTTTGTGCCACAAGTTTCTTGCCAAACAAACCAAGTTTGAACTACTTAATGCGAGAAAGTGCCAAAAAAACTTTAAAAAGGTTTAAAACGCAACTTCGCACGTTCTTTCAAGCATATGACTATTGTTTTCATTTCTAACCATTTCAATACAATAGTATATACAAAATAGTGTTGTGTGCCATGTTTCATGCGAAACAAACCAAGTTTGAACTACTTTATGCGAGAAAGTGCCAAAAAAAGCTTAAAAAACCATAAAAATGCAACATAACACATAATTTCAAGCATATGACTATTGTTCTCAATTCAAACATTTAAACACAATAACATATACCAAATAGTGTTGTGTACCATGTTTAATGCCAAATAAATCAAGTCTGAACTACTTTATGTGAGAAAGTACAAAAAACGCTTAAAAAAACATAAAACGGAACTAAGCACGTAATTTCAAGCATATGACTAGTGTTTTTGATTCTAACAATATTCACAGAATAATATATACCAAATAGTGTTGTGTGCCAAGTTTCTTGCCAAACAAACCAAGTTTGAACTACTTAATGCGAGAAAGTGCCAAAAAAGAATAAAAAACCTTTAAAACGGAACATAGCACGTAATTTCAAATATTTGACAAAAGGTTCTCATTTCTATCCATTTCAACACAATAATATATTCAAAATAGTGTTGTGTGCCAAGTTTTATGCGAAACAAACCAACTTTGAACTACTTTATGCGAAAAAGTGTCAAAAAAAGCTTAAAAAACTTTTAAAATGCAACATAGCAAATAATTTCAAGCATATTACTATTGTTCTCAATTCTAGCCATTTAAACACAATAAGATATACCAAATAGATTTGTGTGCTATTTTTAATGTCAGGTAAACTAACTCTGAACTACTTTATGCGAGAAAGTACCGAAAACGCTTAAAAAACCTTAAAAACGGAAATAAACACGTAATTTCAAGCATATAACTATTGTTTTCATTTCTAACCATTTCAACATAATAGTATATACGAGATAGTGTTGTGTGCCAAGTTTCATGCGAAACAAACCAAGTTTGAACTACTTTATGCGAGAAAGTGCCAAAAAAGCTTAAAAAACCTTAAAAACGCAACATAGCACATAATTTCAAGCATATGACCATTGTTCTCAATTCTAACCATTGAAACACAATAATATATACCAAATAGTGTTGCGTGCCATGTTTAATGCCAAATAAACGAAGTCTAAACTACTTTATGCGAGAAAGTACCAAAAACGCTTAAAAAAACATAAAATGGAACTAAGCACGTAATTTCAAGCATATGACTATTGTTTTCGATTCTAACAATATTCACACAATAATATATACCAAACAGTGCTGTGAACCAAGTTTCTTGCCAAACTAACCAAGTTTGAACTATTTAATGCGAGAAAGTGCCAAAAATGAATAAAAAACCTTTAAAATGGAACATAGCACGTAATTTCAAGCATTTGAGTATGGTTTTCATTTCTATTCATTTCAACACAATAATATATACAAAATAGTGTTGTGTGCCAAGTTTTTTGCGAAACAAACCAAGTTTGAACTACTTTATGCGTAAATTTAAAAGTGACAAAAAAAAGCTTAAAAAGCCTTTAAAATGCAACATAGCAAATAATATCAAGCATATTACTATTGTTCTCAATTCTAACCATTTAAACACAATAACATACACCAAATAGATTTGTGTGCCATTTTTAATGCCAAATAAACTAAGTCGGAACTACTCTATGAGAGAAAGTACTCAAAAGGCTTAAAAAACCCTAAAAACGGATCTAAGCACGTAATTTTAAGCATATGACTATTGTTTTCGATTCTAACAATATTCACACAACAATATATATCAAATAGTGTTGTGTACGAAGTTTGTTGCCAAACAAACCAAGTTTGAACTACTTAATGCGAGAAAGTGCCAAAAAACTTAAAAGACATTTAAAATGGAACTTAGCAGGTAATTTCAAGCATATGAGAATGGTTTTCATTTCTAACCATTTCAACACAATAATAAATAAAAAATAGTGTTGTGTGCCAAGTTTCATGCGTAACACACCAAGTTTGAATTAATTTATGTAAGAAAGTGCCAAAAAAAGCTTAAAAAATCTTAAAAACGCACCATAGCACATAATTTGAATTATATAACTATTTTTCTCAAT
Source organism: Amaranthus tricolor (assembly GCF_026212465.1). Classification (NCBI taxonomy): domain Eukaryota; kingdom Viridiplantae; phylum Streptophyta; class Magnoliopsida; order Caryophyllales; family Amaranthaceae; genus Amaranthus; species Amaranthus tricolor. The sequence goes on along the minus strand of NC_080059.1, from coordinate 20,921,907 downwards.
TCTAACCATTTAAACACAATAACATATATACCAAATAGTTTCGTGTGCCAATTTTAATGCAAAACAATCCATGTCTGAACTACTTTATGTGAGAAAGTACCAAAAATGTTTACAAAACCTTTAAAACGGAACGTAGCAAGTAATTTCAAGTGTATGACTTTTGTTTTTAATTCTAACGATTTCAACACAATAATATATACCAAATAGTGTTGTGTGCCAGGTTTCATGCTAAACAAACCAAGTCTGAACTACTTTATGCAAGAAAGTGCTAAAAACGCTTTAAAACCTTAAAAACGCAACTAAGCACGTAATTTGAAGAATATGAATATTTTTTTCGATTCCAACCCTTTTAACATAATAATATATATCAAATAGTTTTTTGTGCCATGTTTCATGCCAAACAAACCAAGTTTGAACTACTTTATGAGACAAAGTGCCAAAAACGCTTAAAAAACCATAAAAACGCAATTTTGCACGTTCTTTCAAGCATATGACTAGTTTTTTAAATTCTAACCCTTTCAACACAATAATATATACCAAATAGTGTTGTGTGCCATGTTTCATACAAAACAAACCAAGTTTGAACTACTTTATGCGAGAAAGTGACAAAAACGCTTAAAAAACTTGAAAAACGCAACCAAGGACGTAATTTCAAGCATATGACTATTGTTTTCAATTCTTACCATTTCAACATAATAATATATACCAAATAGTATTGTGTGCCAAGTTTCATGCTAAACAAACCATGTTTGAACTACTTTATGCGAGAAAGTGCCAAAAACGCTTAAATGAAACATATTTCGAATATTGTTATGTACCTTTACTGTTATCCATTTCAGGTATGTGGCTCTCAAACTACATCCCATTTCTCCACTCAGGGAGGACATTGCTAGAAAAGGATTGTGGACTAGAATAATCTTCTTCCTCCAAATCAGAGAGTAAATTAAAATGATCAAAAACCAAAGTCAAGATATTAGCATAAGGAAGGGCACTGTTTTGAAGGGAAGAGCTACAAAAATGCATAGTTGAAATGATATGGGACGCATAATCAACAGTTGTTATAGAAGCAACCTTCCACATTAGAATAAGATGAGCATTTGTGACAAGTTCACAAGATGAATTACGAGAGAAAACAATCTTAACAAGGAGGGTATGTAATAACTTCCACAAAGATTTAAACCATTATGGGTAAGTTGTTTTGTTGGTGAGAAATCAGAATAAGAAGCAAAAACAAACATATCTTTGCCATTTTGAAGTGCCACGAAATATGGTGGAGAATCGTCCACATCAAAAGAAAATTTTAGCAGGTCATTGATTAGCGTTTAGAGATCACAATCTCTTGGCCTTTAACAAAAGTTCTTAAGGCTGGATACCCATCCAACAACTTACCAGGAGTTGGTTGGATGAATGAAGACACAACTTCAAAATCTTCAAATAAAAAGAAATTATAGTCAAGAATGTCAACATAAGACGAAAAACGATGTTTGAAGGTGTCGATCCAGCATCCAAATGTCGTATGGTTCTCAAACCAATTTTTGGGTACCTCCAAAGAAGCAAGAGGTGAGGGAATAGATGGAGTTGGAGTTTCTTTCCATAGAGACTTTGAAGACTCTCCTTTTTCGGGTTTTGTAGAGGAACGGGTTAATTCCTTTTTGGGGTCCATTGAAGAACTTTTTGAGAGCTTGAAAGGGAAAGGGTGAAAGGGACGGTTCACAAAAATCAGAAAATATTTAGAGGAGAGTGAAGAAAGGACGGTTCACAAGCTATTAAAAGAGAAATCAAGTACAATGCATTTGTACATCATTAAAGTGTGATGTGACAACTTGGGGAAAAGTTAATATTGATGGAGAGTGAAACTTGACCAGTTTTGGAGTGTTTGAGTGACGTTAGGGAATTAACAAGGAGGGTAATGATGAATCCAATTCAAAACTAGTTAGATTACGACCAAACTCATGAATAAGTAATTAATATGTCGTTAACATCCAAATATTGCAAGCATACAATTTAGTTTAAAATTTAAATATCCTTTATTAATTAAAGGTATTTAATTATAAATCCCATTTTTTATATTTTATATATGTAACATATATTTTTAAGAAATTGAAATTTAATTTTCAACCCTCAAATACATGTATAAAAGAAATACATATATACAACCACAATTAAATCATATAAATAAAATGAAATACTCCCCCTAAATACATACTTAGTATTTAGTAATTATTGTACCCTTACTTCCCCTTAGTTCATGCAACATCATTTAACATTCCAACTTCTATACGAATATATGCGAAATGATCAGGACTTAAAGGTTTTGTAAATATATCAGCTAATTGATTTTTCGTAGGAATAAAAGATAGAGAAATATGACCTTTTTCAACATAATCACGTATGAAATGGTGAGTAATACAAATTGCACTTGTATTATCACACTTAATTGGAATACCTTCGAGATCCACTCCAAGATCTCGAAGTTGTTGTGCAATCCATAAGATTTGAGAACAACATGCACCAGCTGCTATATATTCAGCTTCTGTCGTAGATAAAGCAACTGAATTTGCTTTTTAGAATACCATGAAATCAATGATGATCCCAAGAATTGACATGATCCTGAAGTGCTCTTTCTATCCACCTTATAACCAGCATAATCCGCATCTAAAAAACCAATCAAAGGAAAATTTCCAAAGCTAGGGTACCATATATAGACCGACGTCTTTAGTCCCATGCAAATATCTAAGAATTCTCTTAACTGCTGTTAAGTGAGATTCTTTTGGGTTAGCTTGAAAACGAGCACATAAGCAAACACTAAACATTATATCAGGATGACTATCTGTTAAATACAATAAAGAACCAATCATACCTCTATAAGTCTTTTGATCAACACTCTTACGATTTGTCTTGATCTAGGCTATGTGTTGCACTCATAGGCGTATTAGTACTTTTGTATTGATCCATATTGTAATTCTTTAATAGATCTTTAGCATATTTACTTTGACAAATAAATATGCCTTCTTTCTTTTGCTTTATTTATAGTCCAAGAAAAAATGTTAAGTCTCCCATCATGCTCATTTCAAATTCCTTGCACATGATCTCAGAAAATTCCTTGCCAAAGAATTATTAATAGCTCCAAACAATATATCATCAACATATACTTGAACAACAAGAATATCTTTTCCTTTAGTCTTAATGAAAAGCGTTTTATAATTTTACCTCGTTGAAAGTTATTATCAAGTAAATGTGAGTTAAATCTGTCATACCAAGCCCATGGAGCTTGTTTCAAGCCATATAATGCTTTGTTTAGTTTCAATAGATGATTAGGCAAGTCTAGATTCTCAAAACCAGGTGGTTGTTTAACATATACTTCCTCTTATAAGTAACCATTTAAGAAAGCACATTTAACATTCATTTGATATATTTTTATATTCATATATGAAGCAAAGCAAGCATAATTCTAATAGATTCTAACCTTGCTACGGGAGCAAAAGTTTCGTCATAATCTATACCTTCTTCTTGATTATAGCCTTAAGCTACTAGTCTTGCTTTGTTCCTTATGATATTTCCATCCTCATTGAGCTTGTTACGAAAGAACCATCTAGTTCCAGTAATAGTACGATCTAGTGGTCTTTCAACTAGATCCCAAAATTTGTTTCTTTCGAATTCATTTAATTCACATTGCATAGCAATGATCCACTCCAGTTCTTGTATTGCTTCTCTTACATCCTTTGGTTCTACAAGAGAAACAAAAGCATAAAGTGAACATAAATTTTTAAGAGAGGATCAATTTTGAGTACCTTTGTTTGGATCACTTAAGATGTTTTTCGGAGGATGTTGAGATGACAATCTCAACCTTCTTCTTAGTATGGATGGTGTGTAATGATTTAGAGAACTTGTTCCTACTTCCTTCGAGGAATCTCTAATTGGAATTCTTAAATCAGTACGTTCAGGAGCTGTTTCCAAGTCTTGAGATTAGGTCTCAAGATCAGGCTGTAAGTCTTCAATGCGCTCAACCTATTTTTCTTCAACCTCATCAAGACTTTGTATAGGATCTTGCATGTTCTTCTTTTTATCTTCATTAAGATCATTGGCATCTAATTCATCACCACTTACATCATCAAAATGTTTGTTAAGGCTTAACTCTTTAAATCCTTCACTTAATATTCCATTGTCCGATTCATCAAATACCACATGTATACTTTCCTCAACCATACTTGTTCGCTTATTTAGATCTTTATAAGCCTTACTATTTAATGAGAATCCAAGAAATATATCTTCATCACTTCTATAATCAAAATTTCTTAGATTATCTGTAACGGCCCGGTTAAAGTGACCCGGAAAATCATGTGAAAACATGAATCCGGTTCACTTACGGACACAAATAAACACATCCTTACTCGGATCGTCAACGTTCCAACGGTAAAGGAATATGGTCAACAAAGAAAACAGCGCCAAACAAAACAAAACCAAACAAAACAGCGGAAGTCTTTACATACAACTCGAGAGCCCACCGGCCTCTAGACTAGCTAAAAGTTGTACGAAATAAAAAGAAAACATCATAAACTTTGTTTACATAAACTGAGGTATTTAGACTCATTACAAAGTAAGTCTAGACTTGATAGTTACGGGTTCTAAGCTGAATCCTCACTCCAGCCCCCTCCTGCAATTAACCTGCTGCACGTCATATGATAACACGTAGCAGGTTCCAAAGAACAACCAATACACGTCAGAGACTTCATACATATACAAAACAGGTTGAATACAAGCATTGTGTTTACCCTAGCATGCAAAGGCTCTATTATGTAATCTTTATTCATTATTTCCAAACCTTGTAACGTTGCCCGTCCTGTTCGGGTCGTACAAGTCATATTCCAAATTTGTTTTGGTGGAATACACTTGGGGGAGCAAATCCCAAGGCAACCACCTACCTAAGACGTTGCCCGTCCTGTTCGGGTCGCCAAAGGCTAAGTATGCATACCCCCATGGTGACCATAAAGATCCCTGAATGCCATGGGAAAAATAGTTGATAGTTTTCCAATTTATTTGTTAACCCTTCTGGGTAACATATCCATAAATTCTCAATTTCCACATAATCATTTCATATTATTTGAGGTGTCTAAACCTTATGTGATTACAATGCCTTGATTAGGAATAAAACAACATTACTTGCACAACCATATAAACAGTATGGTCTAAGCGTGTACCTTTAAGCACAGCAAATCCAAACGACGTTTACGCACGACAAGAATTTCACCCTCTTATGAATCGAGGTCCTAATTAACAAACACACAAAACGACCACGTTTAATAACGGGTTTACACAAACAATCCACTCCATACTACTAAAATATCACAAAGACTTGATAATTTCAAATGTTTTCATCCAATTCATGATCGCTCCAAAATTCCCATTCTGACCAGAAACTTTTATGGCCAAATCGGACAGTTTAGAAAATTCAAATTAAAAATCCGACTTCACCGCTGCGTCCGGAACGCATCAATTATCTTGGGTACCAAATTTCATAATTTCTAGCATCCGATTACTATTTTTAATTATTTTAAGCGTTTTAACGAGTTTTTAAAAAAAAACGCATCGGTTAAATAAAACCACAACGAAACACACCCGATACTCGGATCGGAGCGCCACTACCGAGGCAGCAGCTGCTGTCCGAAAATTCCCGCTACTTAAATTATTTTTTTATTATATTTATATATATATATTTTTCTATTTAAATTATTTAATCCCTTTTTAAATCCCCATATCAAAATATACCTAACCAAAACCAAATTTACCTTTTACTAAAATAAAACAAATAAAACCAAATCTCCTATCCCACCATCCACTTGATATTTCCACACATGTAACAATACATAAAATCCCATCAACAATCCAAACCATCATCAAAACACAAAACTAACAATTTAAAAATATTCATCCACAAGATCCTTCAAAAGCAATTAAAGTTTCATAACCCTTGACAATTAAATTAAATACTTGATTCTCTTATCAAATTAAAATTTTGTAGAGAATCATATATCATCATTTTTGAATCAAACACCTATATAAGGACAATCCTTTAAACAAATCAAATTTTGTTAAAGGATTTATAAACTCATGGATACCTACATTACTTAATCCATACACTTAAAATTTCTTCTAACAAACTAACATCTTGCTAGAGAAATATAAGGCATAAAATAAATACATTTTTAACCTTTGTATAAACTTTATTCTTATAACAAATTTAAACTTTGTTAAAGAATGTAAATCAAGGAAAATTTTGCATAACAGAGATATGATTTAACCCTTTTGACAAATCAATTTTATCAAAGGATTATAAAAGAAAACTTATGTAAAATACTCAATCCTCCTAATAAGTCATAGGATATCATCATATTGAAAGAAATATTATATAATCTCATACTAGAATTTCTTATAAATAAAATTTATAATTAACAACTCAACTTACTTACCCTTTGATTTGAAGATTGAATTGAACAAAGTTTTTTTTTTTTTTCCTTGAATACCGAAACAAGAGCAAGAAAGAGGGAAAATTTCTGAATTTTTTGTTCACTTTGAAAGCTTAGGAAAAGTGAGGCAACTCAATGATGCTTAAGGATTAATAGGCACTTAAGAGGTGAGTTTAATTATGCCATAATACTCACTTATGAGAGGAGTTACAAACTCCTCCCCTTCCTCCTCATCACAACCGGCCACCCCTTCACTCCCCTCTCATTATTATTATTATTTTTTTAATTTAATTTAATTAATTAATTAAGTCATTATTATATTATTGTTAAAATAAAAAGAACGTTACGCGATAGTCTCGTACGCGATAAAACTCGTTACCGTTAAAATTTAACTCACTTTACTTCTTAAAATTATATATGTGAAATAATATAATTTAATAATACGTATTTATTTTATTTTATTATATTATTTCTTAAACCCGATAAATTACGGGGTGTTACAGACTACCCCCTTAAAAGAAGTTACGTCCTCGTAACTTATGTGGCAACGGAAAACATAGAACACACATGCTATCACAATTAACTCCACATCATGACTCATGAGTAAAACACAACTACCAAAACAAGGATTTAACATTCCTTGCGCGAAATTCCTATCGTCCTCTACCCCCCTTAAGAAGTTACGTCCCCGTAACTCTACTGACCTGAAAAAGGTGAGGGAACTTTTCTCGCATAGCGTCTTCTGTTTCCCAAGTAGCCGCTTCACGCTCGTGATTTGACCACAGGACTTTTACCATAGATATATCCTTCCTTCGAGTGCTACGGACCTTTTTATCCAAGATTCGAACCGGTTGTTCAGGGTACGACAAAGATGCATCCAAATCTAAAGGTTCAGGGTCTAATACATGAGTGGCTGCGGCATGATACCGCTTTAACTGAGACACATGAAATACATCATGTACCTTTTCTAAAGAGTTTGGAAGAGCTAACCGATAAGCCACTTTACCCACACGTTCCAAAACTTCATATGGCCCAATGAACCGAGGGCTCAACTTTCCCCGAGCACCAAAACGTACTACTCCGCGCATGGGTGATACGCGAAGTAATACCTGTTCTCCCACGTTGAACTCCTCTGGCCGTCGTTTCAAATCAGCATACGACTTTTGGCGATCCTGTGCCGCTTTCAAACGATCCCTTATCAATCGTACCTTCTCACTCATCTGAAACAACAATTCAGGTCCTAAGGTCACCGCTTCAGTAAAATCGTCCCAATAAACCGGACTACGACAACGACGCCCATACAAAGCCTCGAATGGAGCCATCTGTATAGAAGCTTGATAACTGTTGTTATAAGAAAACTCAACTAGATCCAAATGTTCATCCCATGACCCTTGCCACTCCATGGCAATAGCACGTAACATATCCTCCAATACCTGATTCGTTCGTTCTGTCTGTCCATCCGTCTGCGGATGAAACGACGTACTATAGAGCAACGTTGTACCCATGGCCTGTTGCAAGGTTTGCCAAAACTGTGACAGATATCGTGTGTCTCTATCTGACACAATAGTACGGGGTACACCGTGGAATCGTACAACATACTTAATGTAGGCTCGTGCCAATTGTTCCGTCTCCCAGCGACAATTCATAGGGATGAAACGTGCCGATTTAGTCAAACGATCAACTATAACCCATAGTGCATCGTTACCTGCTTTCGTTCGAGGTAAACCCACAACGAAATCCATAGAGATATCATCCCACTTCCACACTGGTATCTCTAACGGTTGCAATAACCCTCCTGGTCTCTTGTGCTCGCTTTTAACCTTCTGACATGTCAGACAGCGTGAGACATATTCTGCAATATCCCTCTTCATCCCAGACCACCAAAACATTAACTTGAGGTCTTGGTACATCTTGTCACCACCCGGATGGACTGAAAACTTCGTACAATGAGCTTCATCCAGGATACGTTCCTTCAAAGATTCCTCCCCTGTCGGTAAACACCAACGACCCTTGAACCTCAAGCTTCCATCTTCATGGACAAGGAATCCCTCTGATGTTCCTTCCCGTGCTTGGTCCTTTAATTTCAAGAGTTTCGGGTCTTTATCCTGAGAATTCAAAATTTCCTCAAAGAACGAAGGTCGTATAGCCAAGGCATTCAAACATCCCTGTAATTCGCCTTTACGTACTACTTCCAAGTTCAGCCTAGCAAACTCCCGATGCAACTCTTCTACTCCGTCCAAGGCAGACAGCGAGTGACTAGACTTCCTACTTAAAGCATCGGCCACCAAATTCGCCCGCCCCTCATGATATACGAACTCCAGATCATAATCTGTCATCAACTCTAACCACCGACGTTGTCGCATGTTTAAGTCAGGTTGTGTATAGAGATATTTCAGACTCTGATGATCAGTGTAAATCCTACACTTAACGCCATACAAGTAATGCCGCCATATCTTGAGAGCGAAAACTATAGCGGCTAATTCCAGATCATGGGTCGGATAATTAACTTCATGTACCTTCAGTTGTCGTGATGCATAAGCAATCACCTTACGGTCCTGCATCAGAACACAACCCAACCCTTTCTTTGATGCGTCACTGTAAACAGTATAATCCAACTTAGGGTCAGGTAGAGTAAGAACAGGGGCCGTAGTTAACCTTTCCTTCAAAGTCATGAAGGCCTGTTCACATTCATCCGTCCATTCGAACTTCTTCTCTTTCTTCATTAACGAGGTCATGGGCCGAGCAATACGCGAGAAATCTTTAACAAAACGACGGTAATACCCGGCCAAACCTAGGAAACTTCGTACCTCGGTGACGTTCTTAGGTGACGGCCAACTTCGAACTGCCTCCACCTTTACCGGATCCACCGAAATACCTTCCTTAGAGACAAAATGACCCAAAAACGATACCTTATCCAACCAAAATTCACACTTTGACAACTTCGCGTACAACTTATTTTCTCGCAGGGTTTGCAGGACAAATCGTAGATGTTCCTGATGTTCTTCTCGGTCTTTCGAATAGACCAATATATCATCGATAAAGATAACGACGAATTTATCCATGTATGCACTAAACACTTGGTTCATTAAGCACATGAACGCGGCTGGAGCATTTGTCAACCCAAACGGCATCACTGTGAACTCATAATGCCCATATCGTGTTCTGAAAGCGGTTTTATGTATATCCCCTTCAGCTATTCTTAGCTGGTGATAACCTGATCTTAAGTCAATCTTCGAAAAGATCCCGGCTCCTCTCAATTGATCAAACAAGTCATCTATCCGGGGCAACGGGTATTTATTCTTAACTGTTACCTTATTTAACTCCCTGTAATCAATGCATAACCTTAAACTACCATCTTTCTTTCTCACAAACAGAACTGGAGCGCCCCAAGGTGAAACACTAGGTCGAATATAACCTTTATCCAACAATTCTTCAAGTTGAGACTTCAATTCCTCCATCTCCTTTGGAGCCATACGATAAGGGGCCTTAGAAACCGGTCCAGTTCCCGGTACCAAGTCGATCGTGAAATCAATTTCCCGTTGTGGTGGCATCCCGGGAATCTCGTCAGGAAAAACATCCAAAAATTCATTCACCACAGCAATATCCTGGGGATTCCCCTCTTTCTTATCCCCCTGGCTGATATGACATAAATACAAAGGGTGTCCTTGCCTCACAAGCCTTTGCAACTCTAAGGTCGACACCAAATTCGTCCTGGGTCCCTTGGGAAACTTCCTGTATCTAACGCTTTCACCTCTTGGTCCTTCCAACAAAACTCTCTGCTCTCTGCATTCAATAGTGGCCTTATACCTTCCCAGCCAATCCATCCCCAAAATTACTTCTAAACCTTCCATATCTAACACATACAAGTCGCTAGGAAAGACAACCTTTCCTATCCTTAAGGGTACATCCCTATACAGTTTTTCACAACTGTACAATTTTCCCGATGGTACAGCCACCGTATAAGAAACTTTTTCAAAGGTCTCCAAACTCAACTCGTTCACTTTACTCTTTGCAAGAAATGAGCATGTAGCTCCCGAATCAAACAATACATTCACAGCTATAGAATGAATGGCGAACGTACCTGTAACCACATCTGTTGCCTGGTCAGCTTCTCTTGCACTGACCGCAGATACCCTTCCGCTCGCCGGCTGTACATTATTTCCTCCCACGTGATTTCCCCCGCGCTGCATTCCTGACCCTTCTACTCGATTTCCATCTACCCGGCCTTGCCCGCCATAAAAAGGTCGCTGGAATCTCTGATCAGCACTACCACGATTTCCATTCCCGTGCTGTTGACTGGCTTGACTACCAGCGTTGTTTAAATTTTGTTGTCGGTTTTGACCACTCGGATGTTGACTTCTCCCCCCTTTCTTTATGTAGCATTCAAACTCTCTATGCCCTCTTTTGTGGCAAAAATTACATTCGATCAGATTTCCTTCACAATCCTTTGCCGGATGATTTTTCTTGCACCTCTTACAGAAATACTTCCTCTCATTGCCATCTCTGTCCAATAATGGCTTAGTAAGCTTCACGTTGTTCCTAATTCCTGAATTCGAACTAGACCCGCCTCCCTGAAAATTTCCAAAATTCCTTGCTTTCTTCTGATAGAAGCCCGACACATTCTCCAAAGCCTGGCCAGAAACTTCTTTCCTTTTCTCAGGGACATTACCCTTCTCTTTTTCCTTTTCTTTCCTCAAAATATTCCCTATTTGTGACGCTCGCTTATACATCTGCTCCAGTGTGTTATATCGGTCACTCTCAATATGCTTTTGAATATCGAAAGATAAACCTAGCTCAAAACGTTGCATCTTTTTCTCCTCAGTGGGTACATCATCAGGACAATACTTGAGGTACTCCATAAATTTGTGATAATATTCGTCTACCGTCATACTACCCATTTCCAATCGCGCAAACTCGTTCGATTTATCCTTTCTAACATGCAGCGGATAAAATTTCTCTCGCATAGCTCTTTTGAACAAATCCCAATCAAAGTCTCCCTCAGCTTGCTCTAATAATCCCGATCTACTGTTTGCCCACCAGTAGTCGGCTTCCCCCACCAAATAAAAGGCAGCTTGATTGACTTTTAATTCTTCTGGGCACTCAACGACATCGAAAAGTTTGTCAAATTCTCTTAACCAAAGTTCCAGTTCTGACGGTTCCCCATTACCATCGAAAGTTGAGGGTTTACTCTGGCTAATCCTTTTGCTCATTTCTGAGGCTAACTCCGACAAAGACTTCTCTCGGGGTGCATTTACATTTGTTAACGCTTTCACCAGATTTCTTATCGTACGGTTAGCATCACTTCGAGACAGTCTCTTCCTAGAAATTGGAGGCATCTTCTGCAAGCGAAAGAAAGGTACAAATCAAAAGAAAGTCCTAAGATTCTTAACCTTTGGAGAAAGAACAAGGTTTGCTGGGTAAACCTAACAGTCACTTACTTGTTTGTTTATTCCTAAATATATATACATATATATATAGGTATTGTTATTTTCATTATTCGTTATTTTTACTGTTATTGTTATTAATATTATTATTATTATTATTATTTTTTTTTTTTGAGTTGAATTGCTTACAAAAGAAGAATTACATGTATAATACACGAACTTACAACACCAAAAGAAACAGCAACACACCTCAATATTTTATAGATATCTGTTGATACATCAAAAGTTGTCTCATACAAGAGTTTACATTATTTCCTTATCGTTTATTTGATTAAAAAGATACAACTAAAAAGAAAAATAGCTCAAGGAAAGATGCGAAAACAAAACAAAAGGAATAGAACATCTAGCGCCAAGCATCCCAAGTGTCAGCACCCTCATCGTAACTTGCTATATCGAAGTCCTCATCTTCCCCGTCTTCTCCAGAATCAGAGCTGGAATCCGAATATGATTCTTCTGATTCACTACCACTATCTCTAGGGCTGCTTAATTGTAAACCTTCTACCTCTTCCTCAGGATCTTCCTCATCAGACCACCCCCTATCAAACCCAACCTCAAAGCCATATAAGTCGTAATGCGATCCCCAGTTCTCTCTCTCATCATCATCGCTGGAAATTTCTATATATATAGGCGGTTCACGACTAGGCTCCCACATCTCAATATCACTCTCTGTCTGAGCCTCGGTTTCCACCAGTGGGGAATCCGGAAGGACCCGCTCTCTTAGTGGTTCCATGGTCCCATCGGTGCCGCCCGATATTGGAGGCTCGCCCTTCCTCTCAGGGGTTACACTCTTCCTAGGTTCAGACAAACGGTGTAACCTATTTAGGTCCAACTCTAAGTCGTAACATACTCTATCGGCTTTTTCTTTAACCATAAGCATCCTTTCCCTATAATCTTGGATACTTTCACCACTCCTTATTTTCCATATGTCAGCGTTGGAAACTTCCCTCCAGACAGATTCAGGGTCAAACCTCGGTACCTCTCTTGATTCACTGGGGGTGCGTGGGTCCATAGGTGTCTTTCCCGTATACATAATCCTGAACACATACACATAACGAAAAGGAATCAAGTAAGAAAATTGTTAACTAAGGACACCTAGACACTGTATAACCCTAATGGTCCAAAGCCAGCTACATCACAACAAACGCATACAATGTTTTTTTTTTTTTTTATCACATTCGACCATTCCCCGTCTCTCATTCCTAAGGTCTGATATTCCTTTATCTCCTAGGGAACGTTGGCTCTGATACCAATTGTAACGGCCCGGTTAAAGTGACCCGGAAAATCATGTGAAAACATGAATCCGGTTCACTTACGGACACAAATAAACACATCCTTACTCGGATCGTCAACGTTCCAACGGTAAAGGAATATGGTCAACAAAGAAAACAGCGCCAAACAAAACAAAACCAAACAAAACAGCGGAAGTCTTTACATACAACTCGAGAGCCCACCGGCCTCTAGACTAGCTAAAAGTTGTACGAAATAAAAAGAAAACATCATAAACTTTGTTTACATAAACTGAGGTATTTAGACTCATTACAAAGTAAGTCTAGACTTGATAGTTACGGGTTCTAAGCTGAATCCTCACTCCAGCCCCCTCCTGCAATTAACCTGCTGCACGTCATATGATAACACGTAGCAGGTTCCAAAGAACAACCAATACACGTCAGAGACTTCATACATATACAAAACAGGTTGAATACAAGCATTGTGTTTACCCTAGCATGCAAAGGCTCTATTATGTAATCTTTATTCATTATTTCCAAACCTTGTAACGTTGCCCGTCCTGTTCGGGTCGTACAAGTCATATTCCAAATTTGTTTTGGTGGAATACACTTGGGGGAGCAAATCCCAAGGCAACCACCTACCTAAGACGTTGCCCGTCCTGTTCGGGTCGCCAAAGGCTAAGTATGCATACCCCCATGGTGACCATAAAGATCCCTGAATGCCATGGGAAAAATAGTTGATAGTTTTCCAATTTATTTGTTAACCCTTCTGGGTAACATATCCATAAATTCTCAATTTCCACATAATCATTTCATATTATTTGAGGTGTCTAAACCTTATGTGATTACAATGCCTTGATTAGGAATAAAACAACATTACTTGCACAACCATATAAACAGTATGGTCTAAGCGTGTACCTTTAAGCACAGCAAATCCAAACGACGTTTACGCACGACAAGAATTTCACCCTCTTATGAATCGAGGTCCTAATTAACAAACACACAAAACGACCACGTTTAATAACGGGTTTACACAAACAATCCACTCCATACTACTAAAATATCACAAAGACTTGATAATTTCAAATGTTTTCATCCAATTCATGATCGCTCCAAAATTCCCATTCTGACCAGAAACTTTTATGGCCAAATCGGACAGTTTAGAAAATTCAAATTAAAAATCCGACTTCACCGCTGCGTCTGGAACGCATCAATTATCTTGGGTACCAAATTTCATAATTTCTAGCATCCGATTACTATTTTTAATTATTTTAAGCGTTTTAACGAGTTTTTAAAAAAAAACGCATCGGTTAAATAAAACCACAACGAAACACACCCGATACTCGGATCGGAGCGCCACTACCGAGGCAGCAGCTGCTGTCCGAAAATTCCCGCTACTTAAATTATTTTTTTATTATATTTATATATATATATTTTTCTATTTAAATTATTTAATCCCTTTTTAAATCCCCATATCAAAATATACCTAACCAAAACCAAATTTACCTTTTACTAAAATAAAACAAATAAAACCAAATCTCCTATCCCACCATCCACTTGATATTTCCACACATGTAACAATACATAAAATCCCATCAACAATCCAAACCATCATCAAAACACAAAACTAACAATTTAAAAATATTCATCCACAAGATCCTTCAAAAGCAATTAAAGTTTCATAACCCTTGACAATTAAATTAAATACTTGATTCTCTTATCAAATTAAAATTTTGTAGAGAATCATATATCATCATTTTTGAATCAAACACCTATATAAGGACAATCGTTTAAACAAATCAAATTTTGTTAAAGGATTTATAAACTCATGGATACCTACATTACTTAATCCATACACTTAAAATTTCTTCTAACAAACTAACATCTTGCTAGAGAAATATAAGGCATAAAATAAATACATTTTTAACCTTTGTATAAACTTTATTCTTATAACAAATTTAAACTTTGTTAAAGAATGTAAATCAAGGAAAATTTTGCATAACAGAGATATGATTTAACCCTTTTGACAAATCAATTTTATCAAAGGATTATAAAAGAAAACTTATGTAAAATACTCAATCCTCCTAATAAGTCATAGGATATCATCATATTGAAAGAAATATTATATAATCTCATACTAGAATTTCTTATAAATAAAATTTATAATTAACAACTCAACTTACTTACCCTTTGATTTGAAGATTGAATTGAACAAAGTTTTTTTTTTTTTTCCTTGAATACCGAAACAAGAGCAAGAAAGAGGGAAAATTTCTGAATTTTTTGTTCACTTTGAAAGCTTAGGAAAAGTGAGGCAACTCAATGATGCTTAAGGATTAATAGGCACTTAAGAGGTGAGTTTAATTATGCCATAATACTCACTTATGAGAGGAGTTACAAACTCCTCCCCTTCCTCCTCATCACAACCGGCCACCCCTTCACTCCCCTCTCATTATTATTTTTTTTTTTTAATTTAATTTAATTAATTAATTAAGTCATTATTATATTATTGTTAAAATAAAAAGAACGTTACGCGATAGTCTCGTACGCGATAAAACTCGTTACCGTTAAAATTTAACTCACTTTACTTCTTAAAATTATATATGTGAAATAATATAATTTAATAATACGTATTTATTTTATTTTATTATATTATTTCTTAAACCCGATAAATTACGGGGTGTTACATTATCCTTACCATTATTATGGATAAAACACTTACACCTAAATGGTCTAAGGTAGGCTATTTTTGGTTTTCTTCCTTTAAATAACTCGAAGGGGGTTTTCTTAAGTATAGGTCTAATGAGACCCCTATTTAAGACATAGTTAGCTGTATTAACTCCCTCGGCCCAATAATGTTTAGCTAATCCGTTTTCTATAAGCATAGTCCTAGCCATTTCTTCTAAAGAGCGATTTTTCCTTTAAACCACACCGGTTTGTTGGGGTGTCCTAGAAGCTGAAAAGTTATGGGTTATACCGTATTTTTCACAAAAAGAATCTAAGTCTAGTTGATCAAACTCTCTCCCATGATCACTTCTAACCAAAGGTATTGGAAGATTCAACTGAGTTTGCATTTCTTTACAACATCTTGAGAACGATTGAAAGGCTTCACCTTTATCCTTCAAAAAATAAACCCACGTAGATCTTGAATAATCATCAACTGTTACTAGAATATAAGATTTACCTTGTATGCTCCGTACACGCATTGGACCACATTGATCAATGTGTAGAAGTTCACATGGTCTTGAAGTACTTACAATTTTCTTCGATTTAAATGAACTTATTACTTGTTTACCTCTAATGCATGCATCACATGTAGGATTGTGTTTGTAGTCAAAAGCTGAAAGTCCCTTAACTATATCTCTACTTACTAATTCATTCATGGTATACGTATTGATGTGACCAAGCTTTCTATGCCATAGCTTTGGATCATCCATTATAGCCTTTAAACACTTGAAATTTTGAGCTGCAATTTTGTGAGTATTCAAAGCATAAACATTATCATATCTAAGGGCGGTAATAAATGTATCTCCGGTGTTAGGGTTTTTGACAACATATTTTTCTTTATCAAAAATTACTTGATTACCTTTATCGCATAATTGACACACACTTAGCAAGTCAATTTAAGACCTTCAACCAAATAAACATTATCAATATTTTATTAGGATCGTTACCAAGTTTGCCAACACCTAATATTTTTCATTTACCTTTGTTGTCCAGGGTGATCGAGCCATTGCACCTTTCTTTAATTTCAAAAAATAAAGAAACTTTACCACTCATAGTCTCAAACATTCACTATCAAAGATCCACTTTTGTTTTTCCTACAAAACAAAAAATAACCTTTCTCAACTTCACTTAGCCAACCAAGTGACAAATTTGGAACCATATTCGAGGTAGACCATGTTAGGTGGTCGTGTCCCTTTAGGAACCCATATTTGCTTTATCTGCTCACGTAATTCAAAGGGAAGGGAATTCTTGATAATATAATTGTCCTTACGTCTGTATGGACATGCAAACTTAAGATGTCGTTCTTTGCAACAAAAGGAGCAACCTTACGTCTATGCTTGTATGCACTTTTAATAAATGTGGTTTTACTCTTATAGTTATGTGTAGCATTATATAACCGATACCACATTTATCATTAGTACCTTTTTTTCGTTTAAGAATTTTTATGAATTTAAATTCGAAATCGTTTGTCTTTGTTTAGGATTGTAAACTTTTCTCAAACTCATCTCTCAAAGTCTTGAGCTCGGATTCATGATCATTATTTTTATTGTGAAGATCAATGAGCTTTTTCATTTGACTGATATTCTGTTCTTTCAAGACATTAATAGTCTCTTCAGATTATAATCTTTCAGCCTTAAGAGATTCATTTTTCTTTATAAGGTCTTCACAACCTTCGGCATAGTGACGAATTCTATCTTTAATATGTTTTTCACATCTTTTAAAATTTGTTCAATTTGAAACATATCAAAGAGAGCTTTAACTAATTCGTCTTTAGAACAAGAGTTAAGATAGTCAAGTACCTTCTTATAATTTTGTTCTAGATCATCATCTTTGTCATCATTAGCCATTAGACACAAGTGAGCTTGACCATCTTCATTTTTAGATTCGGTTGATCCTTCGGAATCACTCCACTTAGCAACCATTTCTTGTTGCTTTTTGTTTTTCTTGCAATATTACTTTTTCTTTTTAGGACATTCCTTTACAAGATGTTCTGTAGATCCACACTCAATACAAGCAACTTTGTTAGTTTTGGAATTAAAACTAGAAGATTTACCTTGTTTCTAGATTTAAATTTGTTAAATCTTTTGCTCATCTTCATGATTCCTTCTAGACCTCTTGTGATTATGGCAAATGGATCTTCCTCATCCTCACTTTCCTCATCTTCGCTTGAGGAATCATGATGTTTCTTTGCCTTTAAAGCAAGATTCTTCATGGATGGTGTTATATCATTTTCTCCATCATCATGTAGGGTAAGTTCATTAGTTGTGAGCTTTCCAAGAAGATTGTCAAGTGATAGTACTCTCAAGTCTTGAGCTTCTTCTATAGCAGTTACTTTTGGACCCCATTTAGATCTTGGAAGACACCTCAAGACCTTCTGGACTTTTTCTGCACTACTAAAAGTTTTACCAAGAGAATTCAAGCTGTTAGTAATTAATGTAAAACAAGTAAACATTCATTAATATTCTCATCCTTTTTCATCTTAAACATTTCATATTGATGCATGAGAATGATGATCTTTGTCTCCTTGACTTGACTTGTTCCTTCATACGTCACAACCAAGTTATCTCATATTTCCTTAGCACTTGTGCATGATGAAACTCTATTGAACTCAATACTAATTATAGCACAACACAATTGATTCATTGCTCTATAGTTTTTGTACACGGATTCCAAATCACTTTGGGAGTATTTGGACTCGGATTTAACCACATCATTTCCTTGAGCGTCCTTTTCCATTAGCACCTTAGGTCCTTTAGTTATGATGTCCCAAAGCTTCATATCTTGATCAATCACAAACGTGTTCATTAAAGTTTTCCAATGAGAGAAATTTGTTCCACAAAAAGGAGGCCTAGAGCACGTACGACCTTGAGCTAACAACCCTTCTCCTGTCGGATCCATCACAAGATATTAATCTTTATATGTGAAACTCAGCTCTGATACCAATTGAAGAATGATAGGAGCTCAAATACTCTCTAAGGGGGGGATGAATAGAGAGTATGTTCGTTTAAAAAATTTTCTGAAAGGTAAGCTTAAGAGCTTGTGAGACCTTTCAAAACAATTTGTTAACGAGCTTCGGCTATTAATAGCATACTTCCCGCCTATGGGTTCTCTTCCAACCCGTAGGATTCAACGCTTTTTATTAATGAACTTTAAGACAACTTAGAAGATCTCTCTAACTTCTATCACCATGTTCTTCCCCTTGAATGTTTGAATAAATAATTTTATTGGTAATTAAGGTATACTAATTATAGGTTTTCCTATAAGTATGGAGATATTTTGAATCTTAACTAAAAATAGGAAAAATATATACATCTATGTCATTAACAGGTTGTTTAGGATCCGAGATAAGAAGCGAAAGCATAATGTACCTACGCTTCATACACAACCAAGGTGGAAAATTATAGACCACTAACAGTATCGGCCAAGTACTATATTAAGAACTAAGATTTCCGAATGAGTTCATTCCATCCGTACACAATCCGAACCTTAAATTACGAATTTCAACCCCAAATGTCTTACGCAAACTATCAATACTCTTCCACTCTGGAAAATCAGATGGATGTGTGAGCAAGTGACCTTTCTTCACCCTATCTAGATGTCACCTCAAACTTAACGCATCTTTCTTTATAGAAAACAAGCGCTTGAATCTAGGTATTATTAGAAGATACCACAATACCTTAGCTGGGGGCCCTTTAGCCTCCCGAGCCTCTTTACGCTTGTAACCAATAACCCACACCTAGAACACTCTTGTAAGCTCTCATTTTCATTCCGATACAATACACAATCATTCGGACATGCATGAATCTTCTTATACTCTAAGCCGAAATGACACATGAACTTTATGGAATACCATGTCAACTTTGGAAGTTCATTTCCCTCAGGAAGCATCTAACCTAACGCTTCTAATAACATTGTGAAACTAGTGTCACTCCAATTGAACTTTGACATAATGTTGAAAATTGTCAACACAGCTATTAGTTTGGTGAACTTTGTACATCCAGGGTACAAAGGCTTTTGAGGAGCCTCTGTCAATAAGTCGAAAACACGAGGACGTATTCCTAACTCGTCCTCGACTTCCTCCATCATCTTATCAAACATGATCTATATCCTCATCGACATTCTCTTCATTTGTCTCATGCCCATCAACACGATCTACTTGATCCTCATTGACATCCTCAACAACACTTTTTTTTATTAAACTCCCTCCTCACCATACCAAACCCAAACATGATATTGAGGCCTAAACCCACGTCGAAGTATGTGCTCCCTAAGGATATCAACACTACCTACCTTTGCCACACTTGACACATGGGCAGTAAAAACCAACTCCCCCCGTCCTAACTTGATGTTCAACGAAAATATTATGAATTCTAATACGCCATCAATAACTTCTGACGATTCAAAACTTCCATACATCTAAGAACGATTTTTTGTCATCCTAAGTGGGATTAATTAATTCAAAACAAATTAATAATCATTTTTTAACAAATATATGCTTATTTATACCAAACATATTTAACCTTAAAAATATGTACTTATTTGTACCAAATATATTTAACCATAAATATACATACTTCATATTCTAATTCTATATAAGCACTACATTGTATTCTAAAATAATATCATTTAGAATAATTAACATTGTATACTTCATATTCTTATTCTATATAACCAAACATATTCTAATTCTATACTTTTTACTTCAATATTAAGAACTACATTGTAAATAAAATCATATTCAATATATAAATAATCAAATTAAATCATTTAACCCTAAAAATATATGTATTCTAGTTCTAACCATTAAAAACATAAATATAACAACAAACCACATTTTTAAAAAATACACAAAAAATTAACAAATTAATAACATAAACTTGAAAAATGTAAAATTCACAAATAATTGATATCTTTAGCACTAAATTACTAAATTACAAGTAAAACAATAAAAATATGAACTTGCAAAATAACAAAAAAATTAGAAATTACCTTGATTTTGTAGATTATGTAATCTACAATGAAAAACAAAAACAAAATTAGTATAAAAAAATTAGCCCTAAATTTCAAGTGTTTTGAATAGCTTGCAGAACTTAAAGGTTTAAGAAATTAATAAGAGAAATTATACCTTAATTTCGTAGGTTTTGAAGATGAATAAGACCAAATGCTTGAAAGATTGAAAGAGTTTTGAAGAATAATATAATGTCGTGCCTTTTGAAGATGAACAGTAGAGCAAAGCTGCTTTGTGAACAGTAGAGCTTCGTGTGGGAGAAGAAGATGATGAACAAAGCAGCTTATTTGTGCGTCTCAAAGGGTTTATGAACAAGAAGATGAGCAAGAAGAAGATGAACAAGAGATGAAATAGTAACAGCTTATTCGTGGGTTTATGAAAGTATATAATAGAGCTTTGTGGGTCTATGAACGTTAAAAGGCGGGTTTTTTTTAGAAAAAAACACTTTATGTTGTGAGCAATGGAGAACCGGAGCATTTGTAAGGTTATTTGCTACGGTTTTTGATGAACCGCAGCATATGCTCTATATTTTTTTTGCCTAATTACTTTATGTTGCGTCTGTGTATAACCGCAACATATGTTGTGCAGCAGATGTGGTTTTTTCCACTAGTGCTATTTGACCAAATGTAAAGTGGATTCGATTGAATGTGAATAGCTCTTGGCCTAAATGCATCTTCAAGGCCACAAGGTGCTTCCGGATATAGTGTGGCTTTGGGGAAAGTCTTCGTTTGCGTGCGAAAATCTCAAACACACAAAAATTGATCTTGACGTCTCCGAAAACACCTGAAATAACAATAAAATAACTCGAAGACAAGAGTTAGGTAAAATCACGCGTGATGTGCATAATAACAATTGAAAAACAAAAGACTTGACACAATAAAGGAGTCGTAAACGTGCTCATAAATGAGCACATCAACCTCATGATCCAATGACAACGAAAAATCTTAAGTTTTAAGAAATTCACAATTACAATCAAAGTCATGTGCTTACACCTCGTCTCTAACAGCAATGGGTTTTACTCTTTCCATAGTTTTAGAAGGGTTTTTAGAATTTCTTAGGAGAAATGATATTAAACAAAAAAAAGTTCTTAAAAGAAAGTCCTTTGATTAAGAAGACAAAGAGAAAGAAACTACAAATGCTAGTTTAAAGAATTAATTGTGGGTAAAGGAAGAGATGAAAGGGTATTTATAGAGTCATTATGTGATGAAATATCCCAAGTGCATTTTAGTGTTGTTTACGGTTATGGTATTTCAAATATTCAATGCAAGTACATTGATGATGAAAGAAATTGTAAAGTTATTGCTCAATCGTTAAGTTAGTTAGTGGATAGTCACTCCACTTGAAAGAAAACTTATACAATACAATAAGTGTAAGCTCAAGGAATATAAGCAAGCACTTAAATAACTCTCCCATTATCATCTCTCTAGAAAGCATCAATCCAGAGATATCTTTTCAAAGAAAGGAGGCCCCAAAAGAATTCTCCCAAATTATAAGTGTTGTACTTATTACTTTAAGGGGTTAGTTCTTTAGAAACTTAAGTCAAAATGAGGGATCCCAAAAGCTCAAAATATTTCCTTGAGTAAACTCATGGAGCTTATTTTCACAACTTCCAAGGTCAAGATGGCAAATTATATGTCCAAATTGGATTAATAGTATGTATTATGAGCTATCTAGAGCTTGGGCCTAGACCATGTAAAATATTCTCATAAAGCCTAATTATTACCTTATTTGTCAAGGTAAGTTATATGTGGATGCTGTAAGATCGCCTATAACTTAGGGGTTCTTACAAGCTTTATCAAAGGAAACGAAAGAAAGAACGATGAAGGGATATTAATGGTGATTTTCGAATGGGAAGGAGACTGAATTTTTTTTAATGATTTTCAAAACAGCAAGGGAAAGACAATAATGGCTAAGTTTGATACTCACTATAAATCCATGTAGCATGTAATGACGCTCTTAAGACACAAGTGATGGCGTCAAATACACTAAGCATAAGAACTTTTGCAAATATGACTCTAATCCAAGAATCATACAAACAACGAGGATTGAAACAAATTGTTTTGGGTTTTCTTTATCATTAACCATCTCCTAAAAACGTAATACATTCTCAACTATATATAAAACGAAAGAAAACTAACTAAAAAATCGACTAGGAAACCGTGGGTATGGCCGGCCAGTAACGTGTGGTAGTTACCACATTTGGCCGGTTGTAACCTCTTGGTAACCACCTCCTATGTGTCCACTCTGCGAGTAACTTCTCGATTAATTTTTGTACAATGATTAATTACTTACAAAATCGAAAATAACTTCTAGTATCTTGCAAATAAAACCGAAAAATAACTACCTAAAATAACTAACTAAAATTTTTGATCTTATTATTGCTTACATGGAATAAGTACCTAGCTAATATGGACTAAAAATTAATCTAATTTAAAAACACAAGCTGGAGCTGTGTGACTTGGGTGTTCGAAACCTCCTTGCAGGTTCTTGGTGATCAATTCCACAACCTCATTGTCTTTCAATTCATCCTCAAAGGTGTCGCTAACATTCTCCTTCACTTGAAAAGAGTTTGTCCTTAAACTCAGAAGATCATGAGAATCTTCAAAGTAGGGACTAAGATCGGTGACATTGAATGTTGCTGAAACTCCGTATTTACCGGGTAATTTGATCTTATATGCATTATAATTGATCTTTTCAAGGATCTTAAACGGACCATCGGATCATAAACTAAGCTTAGAACGTCGTTTCTTGGAAAAACATTTCTTGTTTAAGTGTAGCCAAACGAGATTGCTTACTTCGAATTGTACCTTCTTTCTTCGTTTGTCCATGTGAGACTTGACTTTCTCATCCATCTTAGTAATTCGGTCACGGACTAGCTCATGGAGCCTTTGAATATCTTGTGCGCGTTCATTTGCCTCATAACTAAACTTGGTTTGAGAAGTGAATGCTATCAAATCGAGTGGTGTCAAAGGGTTGTAACCATAGACAATTGCAAAGGGACTTGGTTATATGCGAATTCGGCATGAGGCAATAATTCTTCCCGTTGTGTTGCCTTCTTATTGATCAAGGCACAGAGTAGAGTACCCAATGTGTGGTTGGTGACTTCCGTTAACCCATCGGTTTGAGGGTGACTCGAGCTGCTAAAATTTAATCTCATGCCCATCTTGCGCCATAAGGTTAGCCAAAAGTGACTAAGAAATTTAGTATCACGATCACTAACCATTGTCCTTGGAATACTATGCAATCGAACAATCTCTTTGAAGTATTGGTCCGCAATCTGAACCGCATCATAAGTGGTATGGCATGGAACAAAGTGTTCCATTTTTGAAAACCGATCAACCACCACCATAATGGAGTCCTTATTGCGTTGTATGCGGGGCAGTCTTAGGACGAAATCCATGCTAACATCTTCCCATTGGGCTTTTGGTACTGGTAAGGGCGTTAGTAAGCCTTGAGGGAATTTGTGTCCCTTAACATGATGACAAGTGGTGCATCGTTGAATAAGGAACTTGACATCCCTTGATAGGCGTGGCCAAAAGAAGTGTTCCTTCATCAAGGCAAGAGTTTTGTCAACACCACAGTGACCTGCCATTCCTCCTTCATGATTTTCTTTGATGAGGAATTCGCGGATACTATGCTTAGGAATCCAAACTTTTAGGCCTTCGAACAAATACCCATCTTGAATGAAATAATCTCCTTGGGGTCGTTCCTTGCATGATAGGTAGATCTCCCCAAAATCGTCATCTTGTGAATAGCACTCTTTAATAATTTCTAAACCAACTATGTTAGTTTGTAAAGAATTTATCAAGAGGTATTGTCGGGATAGGGCATCAGCTCTACGATTAAGCTTGCCTGATTTGTGCTTGATACTAAAGTTGTAGGTTTGTAGGAAATACACCCATTTGGCATGTCGAGATTGCAACTTCTATTGGCTTTGTAGGTACTTCAAGGCCTCATGAGCGGAATGAAGAATAAACTCCTTAGATATGAGGTAATGTCGCCAATGATCTAGAGCACGAACCAGAGCATAGAATTCTTTATCATATGTTGAGTATTTGCACATAACTTCATTCAATTTCTCACTAAAGTAAGCAAGAGGACGCCCCTTTTGAGACGAACCGCACTAATACTAACTCCGGATGCATCGCACTCTACCTTAAATATCTCATCAAACAAGGGAGTGCAAAGAAAGGAGCAGTTGTAAGTCTTCGTTTTATCTCCTCGAAGGCAGCTTGGGCTTGGTCATTCCATTCAAAACTCATTTCCATCAAAGGCGTCATGATAGCACTAAAGTTTGAAACAAATCAACGATAAAGAGAGGCCATGTCGTGAAAGCTACGAACTTGAGTGATGCTAGAAGGTGGCGGCCATTCTCGAATAGCTTGGACTTTCATCTCATCTACCTTGATCCCTTGGTCCGAAATGATGAACCCTAGGAAGACCACAAATGTCGAGGAGAATTGATATTTTTCCAGGTTCCCTTAAAACTTTTCATTAGCAAGGAATTGGAAAACTTCTTACAAATGTAAGGCATGATCCTTCTCGTTCTTGCTATACACCAAGATGTTATCGAAATAGACCACCACAAAGCGACCCAAAAAGGGTTTAAGGGTCTGATTCATGAGTCTCATGAATGTGCTTAGGGCGTTTTTGACAATCCGAAAGGATGACAAGCCATTCATAGAGTCCTTCTTTTGTCTTAAAAGCTATTTTCCATTCATCTCCTTCGTAACTACAAATTTGATGATAACCGCTCCGGAGATCAATCTTAGAGAACACTTTCGATCCATATAAGTCATCAAGGAGATAATTTAATTGGGGTATGAGAAATCTGTACTTGATCATAATCTTCTTGATGGCTCTACTATCCACACACATTCTCCATTTTCCGTTCTTTTTAGGCATTAAAAGTTTTGGAACTGCACATGGACTCAATGACTCCCTAATAAGTCCATTCTTTAATATTTCGCCAACTTGTATTTGAATCTCCTCGATTTCTCTAGGATTGGTTCTATAGGCCGATTTGTTTGGTAACATGGCTCCGGGTATAAGATCAATCTTGTGTTCGATGTCTCTTGGAGGAGGAAGTCCCCGGGGAATTTCTGTAGGAAAGACTTCTTTGAACTCTTATAGTAAAGGGGTTAAAAGTGGGTGATTTGGTTCAGTTCTTGGGTTCTCTTCTTCATCGGAATTGGTAAGGATTAGATCTTTTTGGGCATTGACTTCTTGGTGTTTGGCTGTGAGAAGAGTAGTTAGGGCTATGGGCGGTTCTAGAGAATGGGTAGTATTTGGTTTTGATTTTTCGGTTAGGGTGACAGGGATTAAGGTTATTTTTTTGTTATTTTTTGTAAAGGTGTAGGTGTTACGGTAACCATCATGAATGACTCGACGATCAAAGAGCCATGGTTGAGCTAGAAGTATGTGACAGCCATCCATGAGTATAATGTCGCACAAGAGTTCTTCGTTGTAGGAGTTACCGATTGAAAAACAAACACGGGTTTCGTGAGTGACACTTCGTTAGAAAGATCGATTCACATTATGCCTCCATTCCTCGAGCCAAAGTCAAATGAAGTTTGTATCCAAGTAAAAGCTGGCTCTGACACCAATCTGTTGTAAGATCGCCTATAACTTAGGGGTTCTTACAAGCTTTATCAAAGGAAACGAAAGAAAGAACGATGAAGGGATATTAATGGTGATTTTCGAATGGGAAGAAAACTAAAATTTTGCTGTTTTTTTTAATGATTTTCGAAAGAGAAAGGGAAAAGACAATAATGGCTAAGTTCGATACTCACTATAAATCCATGTAGCAAGTAACGACGCTCTTAAGACACAAATACAATAAGTATAAGAACTTTTGCAAATACGACTCTAATCCAAGAATCATACAAACAACGAGGATTGAAACAAAGCGTTTTGGGTTTTCTTTATCATTAATCATCTCCTAAAAACGTAATGCATTCTGAACTATATATAAAGGAAAGCAAACAAAAGAAAATTAACTAAAAAACAGACTAGGAAACCGTGGGTATGGCCAGCCATGTAACATTTGGTAGTTACCACATTTGGCCGGTTGTAACCTCTTGGTAACCACTTCCTATGTGTCCACTCTGCGAGTAACTTCTCGAGTAATTTTTGTACAATGATTAATTACTTACAAAACCGAAAATAACTTCTAGTATCTTGCAAATAAAACCGAAAAATAACTACCTAAAATAACTAACTAAAATTTCTGATCTTATTATTGCTTACATGGAATAAGTACCTAGTTAATATGGACTAAAAATTAAACTAATTTAAAAACACAAGCTGGAGCTGTGTGACTTGGGTGTTCGAAACCTCCTTGCAGGTTCTTGGTGATCAATTGCACAACCTCATTGTCTTTAAATTCATCCTCAAGGGTATTGCTAACAAAGGAAAAGTCTTTACCAGTAGCTGTAGATCTGATAATAACCAACTGAGTAATAGGAAAACCTAGAAAGATCAATAATGGAATAACTACTAACGGTAAGGGGAAACGTGTTAGGAGGTAATGCAAACCTCTAACACAATTTCTTTTTTTATGAATACTTGTATGTTCATCAATGTTGGGTACGCATGATTTTGTTGCCCTATTGAATTAACTCCTAGAAAATTTCTTAAGATAAAGTAAGCCTTTGTTAAGTCTTCATGACATAAGAAAACCTAGCATTAATCTTGCAAGTTAAAGCCTACAATAAACTTGGAATTAGGCTATATAGGTGATATGGTGATTAAGGTGTGATTAAGTTTGACTTTGGTCCTTAATCCATGGTAAACATAATGTGGTGAAAAGTAGTGAATATGGGGTAAAAAGGATATAAGGTCAATTGGCTTTAAAATGAACAAAATTATTTTGGAGACAAAAGTTAAAGCCGGGTCGGCTTTTCCCTTGGCCATGGGAAAGCCGACTCGACTCTATGTGTTGGATTCTGTTTTGCTTCTTTTCTTCTCGGCTTTTCTTTCCTAGGATATTTTATGTACGTAATTAGGTCCATTAAACTATAAATATTCCTAATTACATAGTTTAGATGCTAATTTTTTCTTAAGCACTCTCTCTACAAATTACTCTTTTCTCTCCTTATTCTCTAATTCTCTCAATTATGATCATCATCATCATCATTGTAACGCCATTAGAGATTCTTGAAGAAGCAATAAGACATTTAGGCTAGGCCGTGGACATAGCCCAATTAAAGGGTGAACCATGTAAGTCTTTGTTTTGGCTTTGTTTGCGCTTTAATTGCTTTGTATTTGGATTCTTAGTTGTATTGCAACAAACTCTAAGTTGGGGTGTGTTTGTGTAAGTCGATTCTTAAGACTTAAACCATTGCTCCTTGGGTAGTGAGGGCTAAATTCTTCGATTGGTATCAAAGTTGTAGGTTGTTAGAGGTTGTTTGGTGGTTTCTTGATTGATTTTGAAGCATAGATGGTATCTATGAAGTTGAAAAATGAGAAATTTGATAGAAGTCAAAATTTTGGATTATGGCAAGCGAAGATGAAGGCAATACTTGTGCCACATGGAGTGTAAAAGACATTGGATAGTGTGGACAAGATGCCATAAGAGATGACTAGGTCAAAATGGAAAGCGATTGACTCAAAGGCATTGAGTGCAATTTAATTATGTCTTTCAAATAAGGTGCTTAGGAAAGTTGTGAAGGAATCTAATATTAAGGGTATATAGACAAACTTGAGTCATTATTTATGGCCTAGAGTGTCACCAATAGGTTGCTGTTGTTAAAGAGTATATTGTATGATCTTAGGCTTGAAAAATTAAGTTCTCTTAAGGCACATTAAGATTAGCTTTTCACAATACTCATAGATTTACACAATATTTATGTAATTGTTGATGGTGAAGATTTGGCTAATTTCTTGTTGTGTTCATTACCCTCCTCTTACAAAAACTTGAGATAGACATTGCTATATTCTAGGGAGAATCTTAGTAGTGATGATGTGATGAATGCTGTGATTCAAAGACACCTTATTAAGAAGCAATTAACTCAAAAAAAGAATGGTTCCAATAAAGGGTTTTTTTGTGAGGGGAAGAGCAAATGATAGTAGCTTTGGGGGGAAGAACCAGAGTAAATCCAAGTTTAGGGCATCCAACAAGTCTAAAACTTGTCCTTATTCCAAGTTAAAGGGGCATATAAAGAAAAATTATTGGAAATGGAAGATAATGCAAAAGGAGAGTGGCTGTAAAGATTCTACATCTAAGGATGCTAGTTAAGTTAATGATAGCGATGATGGTGGAGCCTTTATGGTTACACATGGCTACAAGGGAGATAAAGAGTGGATTCTTGATTCAGGGTCTTCCTTTCATATACTCCTAATAAATATTTCTTTTCTACTTATGAGAAGGTGGATGGTGCAAATTTGACCTTGGGTAATGATGATACTTACAAGGTAGTTGGCATTGGTAGTGTGGCTATCAAGATGCATTATGGGATTGTAAGGACGATTAGTGCTGTTAGGCATGTCTCGGGGTTAAAAAAGAATCTCATATCTCTAGGTACATTGGATGGTTTAGGATGTAGATGTTCTTGTAAAGGTGGTGTGATGAAGATAATGAAGGCTTCGTTGATTTTGATGAAGGGTAGCATGGTTGTGCGCTTTTATGTTCTACAAGGTTCTTTGGTTATCGAGTTGGTGAACATCACCACTTCTACTATGAGTAAGCAAGAAACCAAGCTATTGCACATGAGACTTGGCCATTTGAGTGAGCAAGGGATGAACGTGTTTGTTGTTTCCCTTTTGTAAAGATTGTGTATATGGAAAGCACAAACGTGTTAAATTCAAACCCGTTGTTTATAATACCAAGCGTATTCTTATTACATTGACTCGGATCTTTAAGGTACTTTAAGAAGGATTTCTTTTGGTGGATGCAACTACCTTCTTACATTCATTGATGACTACTCAAGAAAAGTTCGATGTTTCTTCATCAAGATTAAAGATGAAGTGATGGGAGTCTTCATTAATTAAAAAACAATGATAGAGAAGAAGATGGAGTGTGGTATCATGATATTGAGGACCCAAAATGGGCTTGAGTTTGTTAAGAAACAGTTTCTCAAGTTTTGCGCTAAAGAGGGTATCACAAGGCATCGCATATATGTAGGTAGGCCAAAACAAAATGGGGTGGCCGAGAGGATGAACAAGACATTGTCAGAAAGTGAAAGATGTATGTTGAGTCAATCAAAGCTTGGTAATGAGTTTTAGGCTGAAGTGGTGTCAACAGAGTGCTACTTGATCAACCATTCTCCACATACTGCTCTTGACTTCAAGTGTTCCTAAGAGGTACGGTATTCTTCTCCAATCAATTATTCAAGCCTGAAATTTTTGGATGTAATGCATACATACATGTCCATGAGGGGAAACGTGAACCTAAAGCTAGAAAATACATATTCTTTTGCTATGGGTTGGGTGTCAAGGGTTATAGAGTTTGGTGTGAGAAATCTAAAAGGGTAATAACTTGTAGAGATGTCAAGTTCGATGAGTCATCTATATTTTCTTTCCCTTGAGATATTTTTGTCAATAACAATGTAGGTATAACACATGATGTTTTTGAAGAGGTGGAGCCTCCTATAAGTATGAAAACAACAAGAGTTAGAATGACATGTATCCGCCGATGGAGTTAACTCATAATGTACAGCGCAAAGAGGCATGTAAAGCCATCTAGAAGATACATTGAGGAGTGTGATTACATAACCTATGCTCTCACGGTCGCAACAAAGCTAGGAGGTGGAGATGATCCAGGTTCTTACAAAGAGGCCATGGGTATGATAGATGCAAGTAAGTGGCTTGGAGCCATGAAACAAGAGATGGAGTCTTTTGAGAAATATGGTACTTAATCTATTGTGAAAGCTCCCAAAAACAAGATGATAGTAGGATGCAAGTATGTCTTCAAGAAGATTTACACGAAGCAATCAGAAGGGTTTGAGGTGATCAGTAAGGAGGATTATGTGTGTAGGTTGGAGAGGACTTTGTATGGCTTGAAATAATCTCCAAGGCAATGATATGGTAAGTTTGATTCTCTTATACTTGCACATAATTTGGCATGTAGTTCCTTAGATAGTTGTGTCTACATGAGGAGTACGAGTGCAGGGTCCTTAATCTACCTTGTGTTGAACGTGGATAATATTCTTGTTGCTTATAAAAGCATGCTTGAAGTGGAGAGCTAAAGGAGCCATTTTCAAAGAAGTTTAACATGAAGGATTTAGGGGAAGCCAAGAAGATTTTAGGGATGGAGATTTTAGGGATAGAAGCAATGGGTTTTTGTATTTTAGTCAAAACAGATACATTGAAAAGGAGCAAAGAGGTTCTGTATAAATAGCGCCAAAGTTGTTTCTACTCCACTTGGTTCTCACTTATTACTCTTTGAAGAACATTGCCCTCGCACCAAGTTAAAGGAAGAAGACATGCGGGGTTCTCCATACAAAAATGTTATCGGTAGTATCATGTAAGCTATGGTGTGTAGTTGTTCCGACATAGCACAAGTCGTAAGCATGGTGAGTAGGTAGGTAATCCGGGAAATGACATTGAGATGCGATAAAGTGGCTTCTCAAATACTTGAAGGGTACATCGGATATATGTCTCAAGTTTAGGTTAGACAAGACCGGGCTTATTGGCTATTGTGATTCCGATTATGGGGGTGCCTTAGATGGAAAAAAATCGATTTCGGGTATGGTATTCACTTCGAGTGGTTCGGCAGTTAGATGGATGTCTTCTCTACAAGAGGTTACATCTCTATCTACACCCGAAGTAGAGTAAATAGTAGCAGCGAAATCATTTAATGAGGAAAAATGGTTGAATGGTCTCAAAGGGGAATTGTGTCCCAGGTTGAGTTTGATTTGTGTGCATTGCGATAGCCAAAGTGCAATACATTTGGCTAGAAATCAGACTACGTTTCATAGAAGAACCAAAGATATTAATACAAAGTATAACTTCATTCGTGATGAAGTTGAAATGAAGTGAATAACTTTGATTAAGATTGCAATGGAAGACAACTCGGCGGATATGATGACTAAATTGTTACCTCGTGCCAAGTTTAGTCTATCTGTGGACTTGATTGGGCTTGCTCCATTTGACATGTAAGGTGTTAGTGCTGGGGTTATGATTGTATATAGAAGGAAGAGTCTATAGAAGATGCATGTGATTTGTATATAGAAGGAGGATGTGATTTCCTCACCAAAAATTGTGTATGTGTTTACACACTACTCTAGCTCTCGATGATGTCTTAGGATTGTTTATTTATTTATGATGATGATTAGAATATTTCGGATATTTGGCTTGCAGACTCAAGTCAAGGAAAAGATTGTGGTGATTAAGATTGACTTTGGTCCTTAATCCATAGTAAACATAATATGGTGAAAAAGAGGTGAAAAAGGGCTAAAAGAATATAACGTGAATTGGCTTAAAATAAATGAAATTGGTTTAAAGATAGAATTTAAAGTCAAGTCAACTTTACCTTGCCAGGGGAAGAGCCGACCCGGCTTTAACTTTTGTCTCAAAACCAAACTCAGCTTTATGTGCTGGATTCTATTTGCTTCTTTTCTTGTCAGCTTTTCTTTCCTAGGAGATCTTATGTACGTAATTAGGTCCTATTTTTAGCTGCATTTTATTCATATTTTATCCCCATTATTTGGCTTTATTGTATTGGGATTTTGCATAACTATGCTTGCTTCATTTGGGATTTTACGCTTGGATGGGTATTTTGGTGTTTTTATG
Organism: Amaranthus tricolor; assembly: GCF_026212465.1. Taxonomy (NCBI): domain Eukaryota; kingdom Viridiplantae; phylum Streptophyta; class Magnoliopsida; order Caryophyllales; family Amaranthaceae; genus Amaranthus; species Amaranthus tricolor. The sequence continues at coordinate 20,889,308 of NC_080059.1, read as the reverse complement.
CATTTAGGTAATATTCAACAAAACCGATCACAAACCAAGTATATTTGGCGCATACAATACTCAGTTAACTCCAATAACTCATGTAATCAAAGCCTTGATGACCCAAGTCAAGGAAACAATGCCAAAAAGAGCTCAAGTAGACCTTTCTAAGCCCACTCGGCCAAAATTGGGTCGAGCCAAGCATGCTCGAACATAAAAAAGACTTGTATTAGAGATAGAAGCTGAGCAGGACCATCCTGAAGGCCGCTCAACCCATCGAGCGATGTTGGCTCGGGTTGAGTGAAAGTACTATTCACTTCCAGTAGCTTTAGAATGTCGACAGAATCATTTTCAATGGGTCGAGCGAGCGAGCTCGGTCGAGCGGAATGGTCAAGTGGAGCCTTTTTTTGGTGACTGCTCTGTTTTTAAAGATTTTGATCTGTGTACCTGATGCTCGCTCGACAGGTCGAGCGGAGTGGCTCGGGTCGAGCGATTTGGGAGCGGAATGGTCAAGCGGAACCTTTTTTTGGTGACTGCTCTGTTTTTAAAGATTTTGATCTGTGTACCTGATGCTCGCTCGACAGGTCGAGCGGAGTGGCTCGGGTCGAGCGATTTGGGCGGTCAGAAATAATTACGGTTTTTAAAGCTACTGATTGGAAGCCCTACCCATTTTTTTATGCCTCTCATACTCTACTGCTCAACCACCCCTATTTGCCACCCATCTATAGCCTATCTATCTCACACATAGGGTGGTGGAGAAATCATAAAGCAACCACCCACCACTTGTCCTCCCTCCTATAAATAAAGAAGAAGAAGGCTCAAGCAAATCATCCAATCCTTCTACTACTCATTTTTCTGTACTTCAAGCTTTCTTTGGTATTTGTTAGTTTTAAACTTCTTTATGTACTTTCCATGATTCTAGTCATGTATTTTCAATTTCATTTTTCTACTCAAACACTTATTAGATAGTTCAAACTTTTGATTAATCATTGAAGATCATTTGATACATTAATGTAATTAAGATTAAGTTAATTCTATTGAAGCATTTCATTACGCATTTAAATTGCAATTGAAGCTTTATGGAGTTTATCATTGGTATTCATTAATTCTTTATTTGGTCGTCTTCCTTGGATTGCATTCCAAGCTAGTAATTCCTATTCTCTACACTTTATTGCTTTTGATTTTGTTGTTATTTATCATGAATTCAATGTCTTTAGTTATGTTCAATTTCAATATGAGTGAGTAGTTCAATTTGGCTTAGGCTAGGTATTATCACCATGTATGTAGTCTAAATTGCTTTCTTTACCTTTGGCTTGGTTGTGTTGTTTATGGTTTGAGATGGATTTTTGCTATTATTGTAGTGTCATTGGATTGCGGGCGAGTGTCGATTTCTAATGATAGTCTATGGTTGAAAATTGAATTATCTCCATGAGAATAGGTAGATATTTTGATTGGAAATGATGAATGTGTGCTCCATGTCTTAAAATATGCTTAGCTCCATGAGAATAAGTAGTTGATTATGTTTTTGGAAGCTTTTGTTGCTCGAGAGAGAACATTAGTATCCAAGATGCGTCCTTCCCCATAACCCATATCCATGACCTTAGGTTGAAGATTAGTAAACACTACTTTGGTGAGAAAGCCTAGCCTTTGCCTCTTCATCATCATATTACCTTTTGATGTGTTTGTATTGCCTTTGATCTTATGTTCTTGGTTAATTAGCATCTTTACTTGTTTTATACTTTGTTTTAGCTTTAGTCTTTATTTTCTTATTTTAGTTAATTACACCAACAAACATCTATATATACATTGTTGAACCAACTAATTGATTGAGAATCCTTTGATATACACCCCACTCCCTGTGGATTCGACCCGTACTTGCCAACGTACTACGCTACGCCGTGCACTTGCGGTATTACTATTGAAAAGTCCCGATCACCTATAAACTATAGATAGGCCTAATTACATAGCTCAGTTGCTAATGCTTTTTTAACCTCTCGCCCTCACTCTATACAAGTTACTCCCTTCTCTACTTATTCTCTAACTATCAATTGTGATCTGTAAGAATACTAATACATCTAGGCTAGCTTGTGGACTTAGGCCAAATAGGGGTGAACCACGTAAATCTTTGGTTGGCTTTGTTTGTGCTTTGATTGCTTTGCATTTAGATTTGATGTGAAAATTTTAATTAATCGCAAGTGCACGGTGTACGTGTAGAAATATGGGTCGAACTCAGGGAAGCGAGTGAACAAATTCATTCTGTTTATGACTACAAGATAGGGATAAACCACTAGTGGAAAAATGTCAATTGATGCGTGACATATGCTGCGGTTTGTGGGAGATGCATCATAAAATATATTGAAAAATTGAAAAACCCACGACATTGAGACTACTCCCACTGAATTCCACCATTGTCTTCAAGCTTTCTAAAATTTCGCTGTTGTCTTCAAGCATTCTTTAACCTAGTATTACTACCCACGCCTCACGCCATTGTCTTCAACATAAATTCTGCCATTTTGTTCAAGCTCCTCTTCATCTTCTTCAAGTACAAAGCTATGAAATTTCAACCTAAACCCATGAAATTTCAACCAACCAAACTCCATCAAGCTATTTTTTAAGGTAATTTTATATTTCAATTTCTTCAATATCTACATTATGTTAGGGCATAGTATTTTTCAAATGTTTGTGTACTAATGTTGTTGATTTTTTCCATTGTAGGTTACATAACTTCATCCTAGAGCACACCATTATCCTCTTAATCACAAAGTAATTTCTATTTATATACCATGTTTTGTTATATTTTTAAGTAGTTTCTTCATTTTATTCATGAATGTATGTTATTGTTTTTAAGTTTTACATTTATCATAATTTTTATTATTAGTTTGTAAATTAGGGTTAATTAGTTTTACATTATCCTCTTAAGCACAAAGTAATTTCTATTGTTTAAATGAATGTTGTTGTTAATATGAATTTTTTAGTTGTCCAAGTTTATGAATGTGATTGTATTTTTATTGTTTTTATATGTTGTTAGTATTAGTTGTTAGTATGAATTTTAATTATGGTTATTAGAATAAACATGATTTGGAAAATTTAAAAAAAGTTGTATTATTATTAGGGTTAATTAGGGTTAAATCAATGTTGTTATTAGTATATACATATTTTTTGAAATATTTATAGATTGTGAAGGTTAATTGATGTAAATGAGGGTTAAATGAATGATTATTATTTAGTTTTAGGGTTAATTAGGGTTAAGTATTTATGTTAAGAAATGATTATTAATTTTGTTTTGAATTAATTAATCATACTTACGATGACAAAAGATCGTTTTTGGATGTATGGAAGCATTGAACCGTCAGAATTTATTGATGTCATATTAGAATTTTGTAGTATTGCCGTTGAACATCAAGTTAGGACGGGGGGAGTTAGTTTTTATTGCCTATGTGTCAAGTGTGGCAATGTATCAAAGGTAGATAGTGTTGATATCCTTAGGGAGCACATGGCTAGTTTGCATGAAACTTGGCACACAACACCATTTGGTATATATTATTGTGTTGAAATGATTAGAATTGAAAACAATAGTCATATGCTTGATATTAAGTACTAAGTTGTGTTTTTAAGATTTTTTTAAAGTGTTTTTTGGCACTTTCTCGCATAAAGTAGTTCAAATTTGGCTTGTTTGGCATGAAACTTGGCACACAACACTACTTGATATATATTATTGTGTTCAAATGGTTAGAATTGAAAACAATGGCCATTTGCTTGAAATTACGTGCTAAGTTGAGTATTTAAGGTTTTGTATGCTTTTTTGGCACTTTCTCGGATAAAATAGTTGAAATTTGGTTTGTTTGGCATGAAACTTGGCACACAACACTATTTGGTATATATAATTGTGTTGAAATAATTAGAATTGAAAACTATAGTCATATGCTTGAAATTACGTGTTAAGTTTCGTTTTTAAGGTTTTATAAGCTTTTTTGGCACTTTTTCGCTTAAAATAGTTCATACTTGGTTTGTTCGGCATGAAACTTGGCACACAACACTATTTAGTATATATTATTGTGTTGAAATGGTTAGAATTGACAACAATAGTCATATGATTGAAATTACGTGCTTAGTTCCGTTTTTAAGGTTCTTTTTAGCTTTTTTGGCACTAACATCTATTATCTTTTAGTGCTTTTGACAAGATAATAGTATTGATTGCGGCTACTATACTTTCAAATGTATGGACGATCTCTTACCAGTCGTGAAAAACGTTGAGTCGAAAATATTGATGCGGTATGTATATGTTATGTTCATAAATTATAATATTATATATTTAATATTATGTAAAATCTAATGTATATGTATTATATAAACTTTTTTAATTACTTCATATAATATTTAGGTTTTATACGACATTCAAAGGGAAACACGCACTTTAACAGAAGAGTAAATGCGCGAATTGAAGAACAAGGTGGTCATGTATGTTTCTTATATATATATATATATATATATATATATATATATATATATATATATATATATATATATATATATATATATATTACCTCCCCATGATTTCATTTTGGCGTACCGGAGGACCAAAATAAATCTTTCCTTTTCATTTCCTTCATTTTGATTGTGTTGTTAAACCTTTTCAGCATATGTATTCCGATTCCCATAGACAAACTCCTAGGTTTTCTCCCCTGGCATAATTTTGTGATTGAATTATTGTAATTTAAAATCAATCTAAAAAAGTAAAAAACCTTATAATTAAAAGAATTGTTAACAAACTTATTACTTTGTGTTAACAATACCCAAGTTGACTAATTTTTTATCACATGTTTCGTCAATATCAACAAATTGGATAACCTCTCCAATTACATCTGTATGACAATCAATATCACATTGAAAAAACCAAAAAATATTACTAGTTTCATAAATAACGTATTTTAAATATACCACATAAAAATTTATCTGGGTTATTATTGCTCAAAATTTCCTCAAATTCGACAAAGTTTATTAATAATTGAGTTCTTCCAGAAATAAAGTTTGAAATCATGTGATGTAGATATCTATTCTCCTGTTTGCTTCATACACAGTAAATTTCGAAAAGAAATAAGATTAGTCAATCTCAATGGTTTTGCATAGGTTGCTACTGAGGATTTTCCAAAAGTAGCCATGATCAAATTATCATACATTCATTGATTGCTGTTTCCCGGTCTGACTTAAGCGTCGGAGGGGTTTTTTGGAAAACTACCTCGGACAAGGCTAATGTTATATTGCATGATTTAAGGTCTCATCAGCGAAAAAATCATAAGCACTTTCTGCATATTAACAATTGTTCCCGACTACACCTTACTTCTAGGTATTTTAAGTGGCTTTTGCATTTCCTAGTTTCATCACCGAAACAATCTCTAAATTAAATTCTTTTGTAGTCAATTTTTATGCTGATTCGTTTTTCCAGCCCAAACCCACTCATTTTCAAAGACTTATAATGAAATAATAGACGAAACCTTATACGGTATTTCGACTGTCGTATCTTTCTGTTATTCGTACCTCATTATTCTGTCAACCTTCAATCTTTCTCGGTCTCAATTCTTCTTCTTCATGTTGTACTTTTTGATAATAGTTTGTAGTATTGATTTTCTTATTTATATATGCATCATTTATGACCGTACGTTGTCTTTTGGTGGTTATTGATAGAGTTTGTTAGCAAAAATGTCTGATAAACATATAGAGAATAGGAGCTTGGAGCATGTGTGCAACTCATCATTAAATGAGTAATCTAAACTTAAATCTATTGAATTGATGTGGCATAATACTCCACAAGCTAACAAAAGTTGTAAATTAGGGGAAAAAAAAATACTCCTACTAAACAAATTAAATACCAGCAGGCTCTGTTAATTGCTGATCTTGTTGAAGTTTCTGAGAAATATAACAGCGGAAGATTGTGTTTAACTCAGTCTTATTAATTCATTGGGTGAATAACCCTTCAATATATATATATCAACTGTGAGACTAAGAAAGGCAATGAGAATATTGGTATGATATTGTTTACATAAATAAGAGAATAAAAATATTATCTATTGATCCTAGAATATACAGAAATATTCTGTGAATATTTCTACACTCCCCCTCAAGTTAGGATGTAGGGTCACCAACACCTAACTTGCATAGAATAGTGTTGAAGGCTTCTGCTGAAATAGCTTTAGTGAGGATGTCTGCCAGTTGATCTTTAGATCTGATGAATGGTAGACTTATGATATTTTTCTCCAACTTTTCTTTGATGAAGTGTCTATCTATCTCGACATGTTTGGTACGATCATGCTGGACTGAATATTCGGAAATGCTGATAGCAGCTTTATTGTCATAGTATAGATTGCTTGCTTCTTGCTGTCGACAGTTCTACTCTTCCAACAACTTTCTAACCCAGAGAATCTCTGTAATTCCTTTCGCAATTCCTCGAAATTCTGCGTCAGCACTAGATAGAGCTACCACCTTTTGCTTCTTGCTTTTCCAAGTGACCAGGTTCCCACCAACCAGAGTAAAGTATCCTGATGTTGACCTTCGATCATCTCTATCACCAGCCCAGTCTGCATCAGTATATGCCAGCAGGTCTAAGTGTTGATTCCTTTTGAAGAGAATCCCCCTATTGCAAGTTCCCTTTAAGTATCTCAAGAGCCTCATTACGGCCTCCATGTGGTGTATCTGAGGTCGATGCATAAATGTGCTCATAACACTTACTGCATAGGCAATGTCTGGCCTGGTGTGAGATAAATATATGAGTTTTCCTACCAACCTTCGATATTGATCTTGGTCAGTCGTTTCAGCTCCCTCAATGAATTGAAGCCCATGATTTGTTATTATAGGTGTTTCTGCAGGTTTGCAGTCAATCATTCCTACCTCAGCTAATTGGTCTAGAATATACTTTCTCTGATTGATGAAAATCTCTGTTTTCGATCTGAGAACCTCTATCCCAAGAAAGTATTTTAAGTTTCCCAAGTCTTTCATCTCAAATTCCAAGAAAAGGCGACCCTTTAAATCATTAATCTACTTCATATCATCTCCTGTAATAACCATGTCATCAACATAAATAACAAGACATGTGATAAGGCCATTTCTCTTCTTGAGGAATAGAGTATGGTCGGAATTACTCTGTTTGTACCCAAATTTCTTCACAGCAGCAGTAAATCTTCCGAACCATGCTCTAGGAGATTGTTTTAACCCATATAGAGCTTTTCGGAGTCTGCATCCTTCCCCTTTATTGTACTCATGTAAGAAACCCGGAGGAGCTTGCATGTAGACTTCTTCCTCAATTTTTCCATGTAAAAAACCATTCTTCACATCAAATTGGTATAGAGGCCAATCTTTGTTAGCTGCGATGGAGAAGAGAACCCGGATAGTATCAATTTTAGCAACTGGAGAAAAGGTTTCAGAGTAGTCTACTCCAAAGGTTTGAGTGTATCCTTTTGCAACAAGCCGGGCTTTGTATCTTTCAATGGTTCCATCTGCATGATACTTTATTGAAAACACCCACATGCATCCTACTATTCTTTTCCCTTTTGGCAATATGCAACGTTCCCAAGTCTCATTCCTTTTAAGGGCTAAGATTTCTTCTTCCATAGCTTTCTTCCATTTTGGATCACTAAGAGCATCATCAGTATTTTTTAGTAGATTGCCTGAGTAAAGAGAAGCATTGAAGGCAACTGCCATTTGGGACAAATGTTCTTGGCTTTCTTGATTTATCGGGTATCGGGACCTTAGAGATTCAAATTCAGGATCATATCTTCTTGGCGGGATACCTCTTGTACTTCTTGGGGACAATTCATATCTCCTGGAAACATTATCACTAGATATCACATCATTATTATTGTCAGTAGAGCTACGGGTTACCTCCGGTTCGGCGGGATACTCAGGGACAGCAATGGAGTGAGTAGGTGGAGGTACTGTAGTTTCGGTGACAGTGACAGTGGTGTCATTTACTTGTTCTTTTGGGTCTCGACCATTTTTCAAAGGGTAGATTAGCCAGCTTAGATCCTCACTAGTACTCTCCCCCTGAGATCGAGGCTGGGTAAAAAAGTAAGAGTGTTCAAAGAAGTCACAATCCATAGTAGTGTATAGCTTATTGTGGAGAGGATCAAAACATCGATAGCCCTTTTGACCGACACCATACCCAAGAAAGACACACTTAGCAGCTCGGGGTTCTAATTTTGTTCTATCCCTTTTTGGAAGATGAACATAGACCACACAGCCAAAGATACGGGGTGGAAGGGAGTGAGAGGAAGGTATAGAATGAAAATTTTCTAAGGTAGCAAGAGGTGTTTTGAATTGCAGAGATTTAGTGGGCAGGCGATTAGAGAGGTAATTAGCAGTGGAGATCGCCTCAGGCCAATAGGAAGTCGGTACATGAGACTCAACATGAGGGCACGGGATATGTTCAATAAGGATCGATTTTTTCTCTCAGCAACACCGTTTTGCTGTGGGGTGTCTGGGCAAGTGGTTTGGTGAATTATGCCATGTTCAAGAATAAAGTCTTTCATTTTATAAGAGACAAATTCCCCATCATTATCCGAGCGAAGAATTTTTAGGCGAGTATGAAATTGAGTAAGAATCATATTGTAAAAGTTAACGAAAACATCAAAGACTTCAGATTTGTGTTTAAGAAAATAAATCCAGCTCACACGAGTACAGTCATCCAGAAACAAAACAAAGTATGATTGTCCTTGAGAATTACTTTTCGGAGCAGGTCCCCATACATCAGAATGAATTAATCATAAGGTCTAGCAGTTTTAGTAAAACTAGAAGAGTACGAATGTTTATGACTCTTAGCTAGGACACAAGTTTCACAATCCAAAGACAATTTACAACTATGAAAAGACGGAAAAAGACGTTTTAAATAACCTAGTGAAGGGTGACCTAAACGTCGATGCCATGTCCATAGTTGTTATATGGGAGTCCAGTGAACAAGTAGTGAGTGACCCTTTTTGACCGTCTTTTCCACATAGTACAATCCGCCTTGCTCAGTACCACGCCCAAGGATCGTCCCCGTCCGAGTATCCTGCACAAGACAACCATCATAAGTAAATAATATGGTACAATGAAGCTCTTTGGTTAGCTGACTGACAGATAATAATTTATGAGAGAGACTAGGAATTAACAAATAATTTTTAACATTAAGGGATGAGGAAATATCAGCCGGCCCAGCTTGATGAACCGGGATAGTTGCACCATTTGCAGTTTGAACATGGGTACGAGGGGTAGGGTGAACGGAGGATAAATCATGTGGGTCATAGGTCATAGTGTCCGTATCACCACAATCAAAGATCCACTTGGAGTACTTGTGGCTTTTGAGGCTAAATTTAGGGGTTGGGTTATGATTTGGGCCGGGTGAGATTTGGGTAAGAGTTGGGCCAAAATTTTGGATAAGGTTGGGGGGGTCTTGGTATATAAAGGAGTTTGAGTAGGGTTTTGAGTAACCCTTTCTCTTCTTCCCTTTTCTGTGTGGTTCTCGATCTCATCTCTCTCCTCTTTCTGTTTGCTTGTTCCCTGTTCAACAATGGATGCTTCTCTTTTGTTTAAATCCATACCTGAATATGATGATGTGATCTCACCGGGATGATCTCCAGATGCAAGGTTGGCCTTGCCGCCGGTCCGGTGTGCCGGTGCCTTGGTGGCGGCCTTCCTCTTTTGTAGGTCATCCCACCAGTCAGGGTATCCCACTAGTTTGAAACATCCTTCCTAAGTATGTCGTGACCCTCCACAGTGACTACATCGGAGTTTTTGCCGGTCGTCGCTTTCACGATTTCGAGGGAAGCCTTTGTTTCTTGTTACTAGACCTGAACCGATCTCTGAGGGATCTATTCCCGGTGATGAGACGCCGGTCATAATTTTCCGGCGTGAGATTTCCCGTCAAATGGTGGCATAGGCTACATCAACTGTTGGGAGAGGGTCCATGTGGAGTAATTCTCTTCTTTCTTTATCAAGGTCCTCATTTAATCCGGTAAGAAACTGGTACAATCTTTGTCTCTGTATAAAGTTATTGAATGCTTGATATCTTGAGGACAAGTCATTAGGTTGGGCATACGCCTATCAATCTTCTTCTATAACGTACTGATTTTTCCATAGTATGCTTCAATTGTACTGTTTCCTTGTCTCAAGGTGGCAGCCGTTGAACTCAAATGATAGATTTGAAGTTCATCACGTCTACTTTTTAAGAGATTTTCAATCCCTTGCCATAAATCTCGAGCAGTATTATAATCGATGAATTCATTGACAATTTCTGCATCAATGTTTTCTATTGGCCTCTCAAGTTTTGATGATGACTTCACTTCTAAATAAACAAACATGTTTTAGAGATTGTTTTGTAGGTGAATATCCGATTGTGTTAATCGTTGATGAAGCTTATGACTTTGTTCGTGGAAGCTGTACGTGTCTTGAATATCCAAGAAGTTGGACAATTGCTTTAGAAGTCAGCTTACTGTTCCTAGAGTAAACATTCTGATGAAAGTTGTAGATGGAGACAGTACGCTGTTCCCCACGAAACAGGTCTGGAGAAGACATTAACTGGAAGTTACGAAAATTATGTTTTCTGTTTTTTAGTTAATGTAAAAGATTAAAAGTTTAATTAGTTGCTTAATTAAATTAATTTATTAATTGGCAAAAAGTTTTTTTTAAACGCCTAAAATGTGGAGAAGACTTATTCTTTATTTTGAATAAGTCTCCTTTCAAATTTGGACGGCTAAAACAAGATCTCCTATTTTTTAGGATCTTGTTCTTTTTAACTCCTATGCTATTTTTAGCTTAAGGAAACTGATTTTATCTTTGAGCAAATGACAGCCGGTCATTTATTCTTTTGGCAATTCCACTATCTTTGTTTTGAGAACGTGGATGATAGTGGGAGGTGTGCCTGAGGTAACTGCTGTCTGTTCCCACTATAAATAGGAGGAACTTTGCTCAAACCGATATCCATCCGAGAGTGTCCATTAAAAGGAGATCATTTAACAAAAATATTTTCTGTTTTTAAATGCCAATTAATTTATTATATTTTTCTTAAGTAATTATTTTGATTTTTAATCTCTTGAGAATTGGCCTTGTAAGGGTTAATGAGTGTTTTGTTGTAATTAGACTCATGAGAAGTCTAAGGGACTAGAGAAGTGAAAAGTGAGAAGAGAAAGAGAAGGAGAAAGTAGAGAAAGAGAATTAGGCCTAGAGAAGAGAAGCTTCAAGTGAAGCAAACTGTTTTATGTAATTGTATTTAATTACCTAAAACATAGTGAGAATTTTGAAATCCCGGGGGGTCGTGGTTTTCCTTCTTATTAGGCCAAGAAGGTTTCCACGTAAAATCTTTGTCTCCTTTTTATCTTTTGCTTTTTACGTTTAAGCTTTATTTTGTTTGTTAAAATTCAGCAAATTAGAAGAAAAACGAAGTAAAGTTAGATACACAACAATTCACCCCCCCCCTCTTATTGCATTCGACCATCTTCATGTATTTCAACAATTGGTATCAGAGCCCTGTTCCTCATTTAATCAGGAAACCCTGAGAGCAGTATCCTGTTCCCTGGCAAGATGTTGAAGATGAACGAACGCATGGAAGAAGGGTACTCTACTCAAAGGCCACCCATGTTTGATGGGAAATTCTATACTTACTGGAAAAATAGAATGGAAATCTTCATAAAAGCCGAAAACTATCAAGTTTGGAGAGTCATTGAAATTGGAGACTTTGAGGTGACGACCATCAACTCCAACAATGAAGTTGTTGCAAAACCAATCACTGAATATGAAAAGGAAGATTTTCAAAAGATGGAGATGAACGCTCTTGCTATTAAATTACTTCACTGTGGACTTGGTCCTAATGAGCACAATCGTATTATGGGTTGCAAAACTGCCAAGCAGATTTGGGACCTGCTAGAAGTTACCCATGAAGGTACTAGTGAAGTGAAGCGATCCCATATTGACCTGCTGATGTTCAAATATGAAAGATTCGTCATGGAACCTAGGGAGAACATTCAAGAGATGTTCACTAGGTTCACAAATATCACGAATGAATTAGTCTCTCTTGGTAAGATCATTCCCGTTGATGAACAAGTTAGGAAAATACTTAGGAGTCTTCCTCAAGACGAACGTTGGAGAGCTAAGGTCACAGCCATTCAAGAATCGAAAGATTTCACCAAGTTCAATTTGGAAGAGTTGGCTGGTTCTCTCATGACCCATGAATTGCATTTGGGAATAGCCGATAGTGCCCGAAATAAAGGACTGGCTTTAGCAGCAACGGATCATGAAGAATCAGAAACTGATGATAAGGAGACTGCTATGTTGGCAAGAAAATTTAAAAAATTCTTCAGGAACAGCAGATATGGAAATCAAAGAAACAACAAAGAAAAGGGAACTGCTAACTTGAAGACAAATTTTGAATGCCACAAGTGTGGGAGCACTGATCACTTCATCAAGGATTGACCTCAATGGAAAAATGAGAAGGGCAAGGGAAAAGCAAGAGAAGTTGGAAGACAATATAAGAAGGGAAACTTCAAAACTGATTTTAGAAAGGCAATGATTGCAGCTTGGGGTGATACGGAGAGCGAGGCTGAGACAGAAGCTCCAGTGGAAGAAGAAACAGCAAACCTATGCCTCATGGCATCTCATCACAGCAAGGATGAAGAGTCCAAAGAAAAAGAGGTAATGTCATCTAGTTCATCTCCTAAACATCTATTTAGCTTAAGTAAGGATAAATTGATTAAATTAATTTTAGAGGCACAAGAAAAGTTGGATGAAAAAACAGCTAAGTGTCTCCAAATTGAAAAAGACCTTAACTTAAGTAAAGATCATATTTCATACCTAAATACCTTTAGGATTGATGTGCAAAGTAGATTTTTTGATTTGTTAGATCAGAATATCATGTTAAAAGAGCAAATGGAAAAAATGAAGCAGGAATTCATCATTCTTAACATTGAATTGAATAAAAACAAATTGCTAGGATTAAAATGGCATGAAAATGATAAATTCACTAATGTGTTTAGCACGGAATTTCAAGAATTAAAATTAAAATTAGAATCATGTGAAAGAGAAAATAAGTTTTTACAAGATCAACTTAATTTAAAAGGAAAAGGAAAAATCAATAAAGTTCCCAAATGGATTCTAAATGCTAAACCAAAGAATAAAGAAGGTTTAGGTTATGTTAAATGTGATAAAAAGAAAAAGGTCTATGTTGATCTCCCTAGTATTAAAATCTTTTCCTTTTGTGGCAAGATTGGACACCTAAAATATCAATGTGTAATCAACAAGGAACCCAAGGAGAACTGGGTTCCTGATCCTAACGCTTAATTTGCTTTGCAGGCTCAAGTGAGGGGGAACAACTCATGGTATCTCGACAGTGGGTGTTCCAAGCACATAACGGGTGACAAATCTAAATTTCTCTCACTTGAAGCATATGATGGGGGAACTGTAACCTTCGGTGGTAATATGAAGGGTGAGATAATCGCTAGAGGAAAAGTTGGAAGGATAAGTTCCCATGCCATTGACAATGTATTTTTAGTCGAGAATTTAAAACACAATCTTTTAAGTATTTCTCAATTTTGTGACAAAGGTAACTCTGTTAAGTTTACTTCTGAAAGATGCATAATTTCTAGGAACAACACAGGAGACCCTATGCTTGAGGGAACCAGAAAAGGGAACACTTATGTTGTGGACCTGAACACTGTTCCCAAAACCAGTCTAACATGTTTAAGTGTTATAGAAGAAGATCCACTTCTTTGGCACAAACGTCTAGGTCATGCTAGCTATTAAATTCCTCAAAAATGAAATTTGTGATCCTTGTGCTAAAGGAAAACAAGTGCGGTCATCTTTTAAATCAAAGTACTTGGTAACTACATCTAGACCATTAGAATTAATTTATATGGATCTATGTGGACCTATGAGAACACAAAGCCGTAGTGGCAAAAGATATGTGTTTGTCATAGTTGATGACTATAGTAGATTTACGTGGACCCTATTTTTAGTAAGCAAAGATGAAGCATTTGATGAATTTGTTTCTTTTGCTAATAAAACACAAAAATCTACCAATAATCTAATTGTTCACATAAGATCAGATCATGGCAAAGAATTTGAAAATTCAAACTTTACGAATTATTGCAATGAACATGGTATAAATCACAATTTTTCCGCTCCTAGAACACCACAACAAAATGGAGTGGTAGAGAGGAAAAATAGAACCTTAGAAGAAATGGCTAGAACTATGTTGATTGCTAGTGGTCTACCTAGAAATTTTTGGGCCGAGGCCGTTTATACTGCATGCTATATTTTGAATCGTGTGTTAATAAGACCAATCACTTCTAAGACACCCTATGAATTGCTCAAAGGTGTCAAACCCAATATTTCCTATTTTCGTGTGTTTGGATGCAAATGTTTTGTTCATGTGAATGGAAAACGAAAAATAGGTAAATTTGATGAAAGAAGTGATGAAGCAGTGTTTCTTGGTTATTCATCACATAGCAAAGCTTACAGAGTTTACAATAAGAGAACAATGTGCGTAGAGGAATATATTCACATAATTTTTGATGAAACTAAGTTTTCAACAAGTGAACAGGAAACAAATAATATTAAAATAGGTCTTGCAAATTTAGAAGATGATGATGAAGGAGTTAAAATGCAAGATCTAGGAACAACAGGTGAACAGCCAATACAAGAAGAGGCAGGAGAAACTGACCAAATCCAGGAACTGCCAGCACAACAGGACCAGCGGACTGTTCCCAATCCAGTTGTTCCTGCAGATGACCAAGATGATCCAGTAGCTGAACAAAATGCAAATCAAGATGCTGAATCAGAACATGCTACTGTTCCCTCCAGAGAATTTGTGCCTAAACCTTGGAAATACCAAAGTTATCATCCTCTTGATCTGATTATAAGTGATATGAATAAGGGAACACAAACCAGATCTCAACTGAGAAACTTTTGTGCACACTTTGCGTTCCTATCATCACTTGAACCCAAAAATCACGAAGAAGCTCTAAAGGATTCCGAATGGATAGTAGCCATGCAAGATGAATTAAATGAATTTGAAAGAAATAAAGTGTGGCACTTAGAACCCAAACCAAAAGGCAAGAAGGTAATTGGTTTGAAATGGGCATTTCGGAATAAGCTAGATGAGCATGGAATATTTGTAAGAAACAAGGCAAGACTCGTGGTCAAAGGGTACAATCAACAAGAAGGTATTGATTACACTGAGACATTTGCACCGGTAGCAAGGTTAAAGGCTATTAGAATTTTAATTTCTTTTGCTGCTTTTATGAACTTTAAGTTATATCAAATGGATGTGAAATGTGCTTTCTTAAATGGATTTCTTGATGAAGAAGTGTTTGTTGAACAACCTCCTGGTTTTGAGAATGCCTCTTGTCTTGATCATGTCTACAAGCTTGATAAAGCTCTTTATGGGTTGAAACAAGCTTCAAGGCAATGGTATGAAAGACTATCAAAGTTTTTGATTCGAAATGACTATGTAAGAGGGAAAATTGATAAGACCTTATCTTTAAGAACAAAGGTTATGATATTTTAGTTGTTCAAATTTATGTTGATGATATTATTTTTGGTGCTACCAATGATTTGTTATGCAAAGAATTTGCTAACCTTATGGGCATAGAATTTGAAATGAGCATGATGGGAGAACTAAATTTCTTTCTTGGTTTGCAAATTAAACAAACTGAAAATGGTATTTTTATTCATCAACAAAAATACATCAAAGAACTTCTTAAGAAATATGGACTAAACAATGCTAAAACCAACCATACACCCATGGCTACAAATGTTAGATTAGATGAAGACCAAAACGGAACTAATATAGATCAAACTATGTATAGAGGTAAGATAGGTTCTTTATTGTATCTAACTGCTAGTAGACCTGATATTGCTTTTAGTGTTGGTTTATGTGCTAGATTTCAATCAAATCCTAAAGAATCACACCTCACTGCAGTAAAAAGGATTTTGAGATATTTAAAGGGAACAGACGACTTGTCCCTATTTTATCCTAAAAGTGATGTCTATGATTTAAAAGGTTTTAGTGATGCAGATTATGCAGGTGATCTAGTCAATAGAAAAAGTACATCAGGTATGGTACAATTTCTTGGGTCATGTTTAGTTTCATGGAGTTCCAAGAAACAAAACACTGTTGCATTATCCACTGCAGAAGCCGAATACGTAGCAGCAGCAGCTTGCTGTTCCCAAATGCTTTGGATAAAACAGCAACTAAGAGATTTTGGTATTAAGGTTGAATGTATTCCTATTTATTGTGATAATACCAGTGCCATATGTATATCTAAAGATCCAGTGCATCATTCAAGAGCTAAACATATACATATTAGACATCATTTTCTTAAGGATAACGTGGAACACAAAAACATTGTATTAAAGCATGTCAATACTAATGAACAAGTTGCAGATATTCTGACCAAACCGCTTCCAAGGGAACAATATGAGAAGATGAGATTGGAACTTGGTATGATCAAGCTCCGCTAAAGTTGGTTGCATAAAATTCCCAATGAAGCATCATAAAAAAAAAAAGGGTCAGGAATCAACCTCAATATTTTGATTGAGAATCAATTATTGCATGGATCAGGTAAACACGTAATAAAGTTTGTACTATGAATATTCTCTTGTTTGCATGTTGTTAATTTGATCAGACCAAAGCAATATGTTCGTTATTTTCTGTATAATATTTCATAGTATCATAATTCATTTTTTTAAATTACTTTATTTTGATTGCGTATTTTATTTTGATATCATAAATTATATTATCATATTGTTTGAAAAATGTTTAGCCATTTTAAACTTAAATAAATAAAAATTTTAAGGGAAACGGTTTAATCCAAAATTCAATCCCAACTCCACTCAATCCTTCCATATCAAAAGCCATGATGAATGGCATTGATGAGATGGGACGTGAGGTAACCGTCACCCATCTTTAAAAAGCCCTACCACATCAAATCACTCAAACTATCATCTTCCCTTCTCAAAACCGTCTCAAGAAACCGTTCTTCTTCTCTCAACCTTTCAAAATTCAAACATGAAAACACCAAAATCAAGCAAGAAAACTTCTAAATCAGGAAAGAAAGCCTCTACATCCCACCAAAACATCCAGCCAAAACCCTTAAAAATTGTTCATCCACCCCCATTACTGAACGCTGCACCATTACCATCCCAAGAAACTACTGAAAATGTTGGAACAAAACGAAAAATATTCTCACCAAAAGGTGAATCATCCTCCAAAGCGGTCAAGCGTTTGAAGCAAGTTGATCCTAACAGTGCTGAAGAGATTGCAAAGGAAATGTCCGTCAGATTTGGGGTAGATAAGTACTGGTATGACTGTACACACTTTCCTCAACTTCATACTATTTTAAAATTTCAAGAATGGGAGGTTTTGATGACTGAGTTTAGTTGTAATCCCATTTTCCCAAACATTATGCGAGAGTTTATTTCAAACTTTTCCAATGACTGTGGAATGTGTTCTAGTATGGTTAGGAACATAAAATTAGAGTTTAATAGCGCATTGTTGGGGGAATGGTTCAATGTTCCAAATGTTGGGTTTGATACATATTGTGTTGGTACAAAGATAGTTTTTTCAGGAATAAATGAAAAAACGATTTTTAAGTTTTTAGGGGTTGCACAAAAGAAGGGTAAAATCAGTCACAATATCTTGTCTCCAATGCATAAATTACTTTACAATGTTGCACGAAGATTCATTTTGCCCCGAAACTCCAAGAGGAGTGAGGTGAGTCTACGTGATGCAACCTTGATTTATTGCATGGATAATCAAATAAAAATAAATTTTCCATCTTTGATGATATCACATTTATCTGACTGCATTGAGAAAAAGAATGTTGTTGGCTATGGGGGGCTGTTAACATGGATTTTTCGCAAGTTTCGGGTACCATTGGATGGGCTGGAGTTCCCAATGGGACCCAATATGAAAATTGGTGCAAGATGTCTGAAGAATTTGCATCTCAAACTAAATGATGAAGGGGTGTTAGTAAATGAATCAGAAGAAATAGTTGATGTAGATTCTAATGAGGAGGAAATAGATGAAGAAGAAGAAGAAATTGAAAAAGAAGTAAAAATAAAGAAGGAAAAAGGAGAAGAAAGAGAAAAAGAAGAAAAAATAGAAAAAGAAAATGAAGACGAAAAAGAAAATGAAAAAGAAAAGGAAGAGGAAGTAGAGGAGGAAGAACAAGGGCCTGTTCCCACTGAAGAAGGAAAAGAAAGGGAACAGGAAGAGGGGGCAAGAAAAGAGGGGTAACAAGGAGAGGAAGAAGCTTTAGGAGAAGAAGTGCCTCATGATCTCTGTCATGATTCCAGTGATGAAGAGGTTGTGATTGCATTAAGGAGGAAGGGTAAAGCAGTTTAAAGAAAGAGTAAGAGGCTTGCTTCAAAACAAAAGGCTGCATTGGTTGATGATATCACTTCTGAAACCATTCCTGAGCCTACTTCAAATGAACCTCTCTCTCCCAAGCCAACCACTCCACCACCAAATCACACTCCACCACCAAATCACTCTCCATCACCACCTCCATCACCTATTCACTTTACACCACCACCATTTCCATCATCTCCTGGTATTGGTTGTGCTGATCCTATCTCTACAGCTTCCTCACATTCTGTTCTCTCCAAGCTCATTGACCTACAGTCTCAATTCAGTGCTTTTCAAGATGAAGTTCGTGTCTCACTCGCTTCAATTGTTGATCAACTTACTATGATGGAGAATCGTCTTGGTGCAAAGTTGGATACAGTAGAAGTGCAGACCGAATATGTGGATGAAGAAGAGACTGCCCCTTGAACCCTCTCCCTATTTTTTTTAAGATTTGAATGGCTGTTGCATTTCACAAACAATTTCACTTTTTACTTTGTACCATCTGGGGTACATTGTTGTTGTTACGTTGAACATTTGCTACTTTTCTTTGCTTTTATTAATGGTCTGTGGCAACTAACTTTATGCAGGTTTGATTATTGTTCATGGCACTTACTTTTATTATTGTTTCTTGCTTTCATCACTGACAATTCTATATGTTTTGTGCTGAGGATTGATATTTCTTATCTTATTTTTGATTAGTGACAAAAGGGGGAAGAGAATGCACAAACTTAAGAGGAGCTGTGTGAATTGACAGTTACATATCTCAATTGATTCATATTGATTAAACTATGGGAGATAATGTGTTGTGTGCAAGGATCATGCTGCTAATTATCATGCTGCTAATTATGTTTATGCTAAATTTATCATCTGTGTTGTTTTTAACATTATGGATATTTTGGTTATTTGTTTGTTTTGGTTTAACTGTTTTAAAGTTGTTTCTCTTGAAAATACTTAATACTTTTTGTTAGTCTATTTTATATTAGTTCTTCTTAGTTTAATTATTTTTGAAAATTTTAAAACATATTTGATATTATGTTTTATAGAGTAAGTTGGTTTATGATATGCTTGGTAAATTATATTTACTAAGTTAAGAAGAGTTGTTTTAATCTCTAACATGCTCTTCAACATTTGCTTTACTCTAGTATACTTAAGTTTGTTTATAAAGTTTGTCATCATCAAAAAGGGGGAATTTGTTGGCCTCTTAGGTTTTGATGATGACTTCACTTCTAAATAAACAAACATGTTTTAGAGATTGTTTTGTAGGTGAATATCCGATTGTGTTAATCGTTGATGAAGCCTATGACTTTGTTCGTGGAAGCTGTACGTGTCTTGAATATCCAAGAATTTGGACAATTGCTTTAGAAGTCAGCTTACTGTTCCTAGAGTAAACATTCTGATGAAAGTTGTTGATGGAGACAGTACGCTGTTCCCCACGATACAGGTCTGGAGAAGACATTGACTGGAAGTTACGAAAATTATGTTTTCTGTTTTTTAGTTAATGTAAAAGATTAAAAGTTTAATTAGTTGCTTAATTAAATTAATTTATTAATTGGCAAAAAGTTTTTTTAAACGCCTAAAATGTGGAGAAGACTTATTCTTCATTTTGAATAAGTCTCCTTTCAAATTTGGACGGCTAAAACAAGATCTCCTATTTTTTAGGATCTTGTTCTTTTTAACTCCTATGCTATTTTTAGCTTAAGGAAACTGATTTTATCTTTGAGCAAATGACAGCCGGTCATTTATTCTTTTGGCAATTCCACTATCTTTGTTTTGAGAACGTGGATGATAGTGGGAGGTGTGCCTGAGGTAACTGCTGTCTGTTCCCACTATAAATAGGAGGAACTTTGCTCAAACCGATATTCATCCAAGAGTGTCCATTAAAGGGAGATCATTTAAGAAAAATATTTTCTGTTTTTAAATGCCAATTAATTTATTATATTTTTCTTAAGTAATTATTTTGATTTTTAATCTCTTGAGAATTGGCCTTATAAGGGTTAATGAGTGTTTTGTTGTAATTAGACTCATGAGAAGTCTAAGGGAATAGAGAAGTGAAAAGTGAGAAGAGAAAGAGAAGGAAAAAGTAGAGAAAGAGAATTAGGCCTAGAGAAGAGAAGCTTCAAGTGAAGCAAACTGTTTTATGTAATTGTATTTAATTGCCTAAAACATATTGAGAATTTTGAAATCCCGGGGGGTCGTGGTTTTCCTTCTTTATTAGGCCAAGAAGGTTTCCACGTAAAATCTTTGTCTCTTTTTTACCTTTTGCTTTTTACGTTTAAGCTTTATTTTGTTTGTTAAAATTCCGCAAATTAGAAGAAAAACGAAGTAAAGTTAGATACACAACAATTCACCTTCCCTCTTGTTGCATTCGATCATCTTCGTGTATTTTAACATTTTCAATGATCCAGGAGATGACTATAGAATCATGGCGGGCCCATCGTGGGTAATTTGGGTCGGTGATTTTGAGGGATTCATTGGTTATATGGTTCAATTTGCCACGACTGTTAATAGCAATGTGCATTAATCTGCTCCATTTTGTGTAATTGTTGTAATTCAGTTTTTCAGAAAGTTGAATTGCGGATAGGTTTTCTGTGGGATTTGATTTATTGAGTTTCTGGAACATTTGAAACATTTGAAACATTTGTTCCATGGTAAACATCTGGTTTTGCATCGTTTCATTTACTGATTCATCCATTTGCAAGTAGAGGGTAGATGATAAGTATAATGAACGGTTTATCGGAGTTTTCCCGGATCTGAACCATTCGGCTCTGATACCATGAGAAATATAACAGCGGAAGATTGTGTTTAACTCGGTCTTATTAATTCATTGGGTGAATAACCCTTTAATGTATATACATCAACTGTGAGACTAAGAAAGGCAACGAGAATATCGGTATGATATTGTTTACATTAATAAGAGAATAAAAATATTATCTATTGATCCTAGAATACACAGAAATATTCTGTGAATATTTCTATAGTTTCATGCAAAATTCCTTATATGGCTTAAACCCATTTTGGCAGTGTAAAAATTGTTTCTTCAACATTTTAAAGGAACTTGATTTCTCAGCCATCAACTTTTTCATTGTTACTCAGAATCAAATTTCAGCTCGATTGGACACAGCCCACCAAAGAAATCAGTATCATCTTCAGCAGATTTGGCAACTATTGTATTGTATCTCTCCTCTAGTTTTTCTGTTCTTCCACTTCATCCATGAATGAAGTTGGTTTATACCACAACAGTAGTCCTGTTTCGGCCGAATCATCAACCCAGGTCTCCTCTAAGTTTTTGTCCTGTTTTTTGTTTAAATCATCAGTGAATTTTTTCATGGTGAAATTCACCACATATTCACATAGACGAGTGAATTTATATTCAGTTGAAAAGTCATTTACTTGGTCCACAAAAGAATTACCATGTTTTTTGATCTCTTTCAAAACCAGGGATACAGAGAGGGGAAGAACAGGACCCACAATATCTTCTCCTTGCTTATTACTGCACCCAGAATAAGGTTTTCTTAAAAAGAAGGGAGGTAACTGATTTCCTTCAGGAATGACGGGAAATTCCGGGGGTACCTTTTTACTCTTTATCGCAACAACTTCACTATGATCTGGAAAAGCTTCCTTCAAAACATTAACATGTAATGCAGTCCACATTAATCTACTGACAATCTCGTATAAGCTAGTGGGCATGTTGACATCCATGAAAACATCAACATCAAGGTGAGACACTGTTGGTTCATATTCACATAATCTACCTGCAGAACCGCTAATAAATTTTGTAAACATTGATTTCCCAATTTTATCATTCAAATGAGCGTGCAGATTCTCAAGTTTAATATAATGGAACCTCCTGCGATATTTATATTCCTCATCACCCATGGAGCATAGCAAAGAATCTCTACAAGGCTGACTCATTTCCCCATGCGCTGTTGTCAAAATGCTGCAGGTCATTTCCCAAGAGGCACAGTACTGTTGGGATTGAAGCGTTCCATTGGACATCAATCGGACAAGTGTAAAACCACCATGCTCTCCGATTTCGGGTAATAAAGAACAGAGATTCTTCCTAAGAATGAGAAAACCAAGAACTAATTGCCGTTTACTTTGCCAAGCGATCCATCCAGGAAGATTTTCCTTTGAAAACTCCTCATTTATAAGGCAATCACCACAGGGGCAATCTTGAGCAGATACCAAGAAAGCTGATGGAAGCTCCCACGCATAAAAGGAATTAGAAAGATATAAATTAAAATTTGCATAAAAAGAGTTTGTAGATGTAGTAGCAGGAGCTTGACGCCCATAACAGAAAAAACAAAACTCGTTGTTCCATAAAGATCCAAGTATAATCGCTGACGCCTCAGCATGAACATCATCTGGAAATGATCACATCTCAGACAGAGGCAACACAGACATGTAACGTGGCTCATTCAAATTGTGAGCCCATTTCAGCAACGGTGATTGTGATTTGCGAATATCACATAAGAATAGCCATTGATCACCAGCCATTGTGTATAAGAAATCATCACTTCCAGCCTTGGATAGTAAAACAATATTATCTTTTTCGGCCAACTCATCCACTCCAAGTCTGTTGGAGATACTGCAACTCCATTAGCCTCAGCTGTCTCTATTACTGCTACACATCATGTAGCTACAACATTAAGTGCACGTGCCTTTTAGCTATTATCCTAATTAGTTATCTGTCATTATCACACATAACAGATAAAAATGATGTGGCATTGTAGTAACAGAATTGGTTAATATATATTGTAGTAAAAGGAATATTCAAAAATACACACAGATTGATTAAAATAAATATTATTCTCTCTTTCTCTTAAGGTCTCTGCTCTTTTGCAATATGGTATCAGAGCTAAAGGATTGCTAATTGAATTTGATTCTTTTTTTCCTGATCTTATTCTTGCAATGCAGATTGTTGTAAGTTGAATTGTTGAAGTTCCTTGTTCCTGATCTGTTTTCTTGTTCATAATTCTTGATTCTTTCTCTTCATTTCTTGTTCATTGATTTATGTTGAAACATCTGTTCTTTGATCATCTGTGTTTGACTCTGCAATTTTCTATTTCTGATTCATTTCTGATTACTGATTCATCATTATTCATCAATTCCAGTTCAATTTCGTTCTAAGTTCTTGATCAATTCTTTTCTTGTTTTTCATCTTTCTTACATTCTTCTCAAATGTCTTCTAATCCTATTAATCCTAATCAAGATCCTGAAAATGTATACTTCATTCATCCATCCGATCAAACATCACTTCAATTAGTTTCTGTGAACTTCAATGGCTATAATTTTGCTGATTAGAAAAGGTGTATGGTGATTGCCTTATCAGCCAAAAATAAGTTGTCTTTCATCAATGGCCACATTCCTAAACCATCTAATGATGATTCTTGTTATCAGCCTTGGATCAGATGCAATGACATGATAACCACTTGGATTCTCTTCAATTTAGACACTCAAATTGCCAAAAGTGTAATGTATTTTGACGCTGCTGCAGCTATCTAGAATGACCTAGAAGAGAGATTTGGTCAAACCTTTGCAACTCAGATTTACTCCTTGGAGCAACAGTTGCATGATATCAGTCAAGGCAATTTTTTTGTAATGGCATTTTTCACTAAAATAAAGTAGTTTGGGATGAACTTTCAGCTGTGAATCCACTTCCTTACTGCACTTGTCAAAAATGTACTTGCGATCTGACCAAAAGAGTTCTCACACAGCAGCAAGATCAGAGACTCATGCAATTCATGATGAAGTTGAATGATAATTTATCTAGTGTAAGAGGTAATATCCTTATGATGAGCCCACTACCTAACATTTCTCAAGCATACAGACTTTTCACTCAGGAGGAGACTCACAAAGAGCTATCTCATTCAAATACTGAGTCAATGGCTTTTCAAGCTAATAGGTCTCAAGCTTCTGATTCTAGAAATTTCGCTAATAGATGGAATTCTAGACAGGACAGTGGTGGTAATAGGTGGAACTCTGGTTCTAATTCCTTCAACAACAACAACAACTCTAAGAACAGGTTCAATAACCAAAACAAAAGGCCTGCTTCTTCCTATTACTGCACTCGCTGCAAAATTCCTGGACATAGCTATGAGAGATGTTTCGAGGTTCATGGATTTCCTCCATTTTTTAAAGATTTCAAAGACAAAAAAATAGCAGCAACTGTGCAAGGTGATATTGGCGACACTTCTAGAGCTGATTCCAATAAGGACATTCCTACTTATGAGCAGTAGAAGCAGTATGTTCAACAGATGCGTAAAGGAGAATCTAGCTCAAACTCTCATGCTCCTGATCCAGAAGTGACACATTCTGCTAATCTTGCAGGTAAACTTTGTTTACTTACTTGCCTAAAATCTCCTTGGGTGATTAACAGTGGTGCCACTGATCATGTCAGTCATGATTTGAGTTATTTTTCTAGCTATGAGCCTCTTAATGCTACTATCCTTGTTTCTGATGGTAAAAGAGTTGATATTACACATATTGGGACAATTTTTCTCAATAATGGCATCACCTTATCTAAAGTTTTATATGCTCCCCATTTTCAGTTCAATTTGATTTCTGTGAATAAACTATGTAAAGACATGAATGCTAGCATGTCATTTACTCATGCTGAATGTTATCTTCAGGGGCACTTCTTGAAAGGGCCTCCACTTCTACTTGGTAGCTTAGTTGGAGGATTATATCATTTGAAGAGTGATTTCACAGTTCAGGGAGCATCACCACCAAATTCACCGTCACAAGTAGTCTTGAAGTATGCTAATACAAGTGTTGTAAATAATGCTCAACTATAGCATGTTAGATTGGGTCATTTGCCTTTTTCTCAACTGAAGTACTTACTTTATGTAAATAGTTCAAATAATAAACAAATTTGTCAGATTTGTCCTCTTGCTAAACAAGCAAGATTGTCTTTTTCCAGTTAGTAGTATAAAGACAACAAAGCCTTTTGAGCTACTTTATATTGATTTGTGGGGACCATATAAGGTCAAGAATCATAATAGTTGTAATCAATTCATTACTATAGTTGATGATTTCAGCAGATTCACTTGGGTTCATTTGATCAAATACAAATCTGAAGTTTCAGTTGTTTACCACAGTTTGCTATGTTTGTTGCTACACAATTTGCTGCTTCTATTAAATGCATAAGAACTGATAATGCATTGGAGCTCTATGAGGGTGCTATGAAAAATTTTTATCTTAGTAAAGGCATTAGACATGAATCCAGCTGTCTTCATACCCCACAGCAGAATGGGGTGGTTGAGAGGAAGCATTGGCACATTCTTGACACTGCCAGAGCACTATTTTTTCAAGCCAAATTGCCACCACATTATTGGGGTGAAGCTCTTCTTTGTGCCACTTACTGAACAGAATGCCCTTAAGACCTTTACATCATTCAACACCATATCAACTTCTTTACAATACTCCTCCATCCCTTGATCATCTCAAAGCTTTTGGGTGTCTGTGCTATGTGTCAACATCTCCAGTTCAGAGAACTAAATTTGATGCAAAAGCCACAGCTCATGTGTTCCTAGACTATCCAGTGGGCCAAAAAGGGTACAAAGTACTAGACTTAACCACATACAAAATCAAAATTTCGAGGGATGTGGACTTCCATGAGTCACATTTTCCTTTCCATCACAAAGCTTCCTCCTCCCCTTCAACAAATCCTTTCTATTTGCCATCTGTAACTCCTTTCACAGCCTTGGAGTATCAGGACATCCCTGATATTTTTGTTTTTCACTCTCTTTTTCCAGATTCCACAGATAACGATGTCATAGATCTTTCATCTACTTCAGATTCTTTATCTACTGATGAACCATTGCTATACACTTCTACTTCAGAACCTACTATCCCACCTGAGCCATCTCTTCTGTCTGAACCTTCTTCTTTCTCACTTTCTACCAATACACCCTCAATTACCAGTTCACATCAACAACTCCCTGAACAACAAATTGATTCTTTGAGCAGGTCCTCTAGACTTTCCAAACCACCTGTCTATCTTGCAGATTACAAGTGCAATGCTGTCACTGAGCACTGGTGTAATCTTGTTTCCTTTAAACACTTACCTAACCAGCACCATGCCTATCTTACTACTTCAAGTGTCATCTCAGAGCCTACCACTTACTCACAAGCTGCTACAGACCCTTTGTGGATTGAAGCCATGAACAAAGAGTTTTCTGCTCTGCAGGACAACAAAACTTGGGAAGTTGTAAATCTTCCATCACACAAGAAGCCCATAGGCTGTAAGTGGGTTTATAAAGTGAAGTATAAAGCAGATGGAACCATAGAAAGGTATAAAGCAAGACTAGTAGCTAAGGGGTATACTCAGAAATGCCAACAATCAGGGCAGTCTTGGCTTTAGCTGCATATCATCAGTGGCCTCTATACCAACTTGATGTCAACATTGCATTTTTGCATGGAGACTTGTATGGAGAAGTCTATATGCATATGCCACCAGGGATTCCTAACCCATATCACAAGGTTTGCAAACTTAGAAAATCCTTGTATGGCCTTAAGCAAGCTTCAAGGCAATGGTATGCAAAGTTGTTGGCTGAGCTACTCCTTCAAGGTTTTCAGCAATCTAAAGCTGTTTATTCTCTCTTTGTGAAAAGATCAGGCACTTATCTCATAATTGCAACTGTATATGTTGATGATATACTACTTGCAGGAACAAATATCCGTGTTATAGATGAACTCAAGAAGCATCTGGACACTATTTTCAGCATCAAAGACCTAGGTGAACTATCATATTTCCTAGGTATGGAGGTAACTAAGACTAAACAAGGCATCATTCTTTCTCAAAAGAAGTTCACAAAGGAGCTACTTGAAAATTGTGGTTTTGATCTACATACTGTTGCAGCAACTCCCCTTCCCATCAACCTTAAACTCTATTCTGAAGAAGGTCACTTGTGTACTGATGCTGAGCATTACAGATCAATTCTTGGTAAATTAAATTTTTTGACAAACACAAGACCAGACTTATCCTTTGCTGTTCAAAGTCTGAGCCAATTCATGCAGGCACCAAGACAACCTCACTTACGGGCTCTACACCATGTCCTCAGATACATCTATGGGACAGTTGGGCAAGGGATTTTGTTAAATGGTCATAGTGAGCTGAAGTTACAAGCTTTCTCTGATGCAGATTGGGCTTCCTGTCCTAACTCAAGAAAGTCAGTCACTGGATACTAGGTTCTACTAGGTGGTTCTCCTATCTCATGGAAGAGTAAAAAACAATCAACAATTTTCTAGAAGTTCATCTGAATCAGAGTATAGGGCCATGGCATCAGCAGCTAGTGAAATCATTTGGGTGATCAGGTTACTCAATGAGTTAGGGGTGCATAATCTACAACCTGTTACTCTACATTGTGATAGTCAATCACCTATACACATTGCAAAAAACCCTATTTTCCATGAAAGAACCAAGCATATAGAGGTGGATTGCCATTTTACTAGGGACAAAGTGCTAGAAGGTCTCATACAATTGACCTATTTACCTACAAAGTCCCAAGTTACAGATTTGTTCACTAAGGCTTTGCCTTGTCCTCATTTCAAAGAGTTATTGTCCAAACTAGGAACGGTTTCATCACCCACTCCTAGTTAGAGGGGGGATGTTGGAGATTCTGCAACTCCATTAGCCTCAGTTGTCTCTATTACTGCTACACATCATGCAGCTACAACATTAAGTGCATGTGCCTTTTAGCTATCATCCTAATTAGTTAGCTGTCATTACCACACAATAACAGATAAAAATGATGTGGCATTGTAGTAACAGAATTGGTTAATATATATTGTAGTAAAAGAAATATTCAAAAATACACACAAATTGATTGAAATAAATATTATTCTCTCTTTCTCTCTTTCTCTTAAGGTCTCTGCTCTTTTGCAATAAAGTCTCAATAAACAGGTGTGTTGACATTTACCAAATCTTAAATCAAGCACATAAATTGCTTCATTGTTTGCAACAACCAAAATTCTAGGATGCCAACTGAATTCACAGCTAAACCACCCATTGGCCGACTCACTCGTTTCATCCCATGACACACTAATTCTTTTCCCTCCAAATCTCGTTTTGGAACAAGAGTCCATATCAAATAAGAACAATGCTCCACTTTTTTATAAGACCATGTGGGTTCCAACAAGCATGGGCCACCATACTTGTTTTGAATTTCTTACTGTCCATAAAAACCAAAGCAGCTGGGTTCTTGGAGTCTAAAGGATTTCCACTCTTGTGAACACTGAACCAATTAGCGGCATACATATTACAAGCTAATAAGAAACCAACGCAAGGAGAAGTAGAACCACCCACATTGGGAATAGGGAAATCACTAGAAGGGCATGCGGTTAGTTTTCAATCTGATGATCAAACTTAGTTTGGGAAGTTAAAACAGAACCCTTAGAACAAAAATCAACAGCCAATTTGGAATCCTTCACTGATAACACGAGAAATCCAACATAATCCAGATTAGAACCTGTTGGAAAGAAGAGAATAAGCTGATTGCTGGGGCAGTAAAGGGGCTCAAGACGGTTTCGGAGGGGGATATTGGGAGTTTTATGATTGTGTTGAGAGTGAAAAGAAGAAGAGATGGAAGAGGCAAGGGTAGGAAGAACAGAGGAGGTTTCGAGAAATTTGTTTAAGGAGAGATGAGGAGGAGGAAGGAGGATAAGAGGACAGAGATGCGAAGAAGAGAAGATATGGCATAAAGAGTCTGCAATGGGGTTGAAAAACAATGGAATCCTGGATAAGGAGAGGAGGAGAATGAAACGAGGAAATTGGTAACAATGACTTCCATTCTTGAATCTTATTGATGTACATTGTGTATGTTGTTTCATGGAATTTAATTGCTGGGCGTCAAGCTGTGGGTTTTAAAATGGAATTTGGTGGGGTTTTTGTTTTTCTAACTCGGTAATCAAAACAGTAAGATAGATTATTAATTACTAATTAGTAATCAAGTCTTTATTAAATGGGTAGACCAGGAATTGAAGATTACTAGTAGAATTTAGAAAGTTGGATACTCGCCAATTTCAAAAAAGGCCAATCATATCCTCTTTTGCTAAAAACAAACTACTGACTACAAAACCTTCCAAAACAAAAACATATTTTTGCTCAATATATATCATTCTTCCATATAACTATGCATACTTACATTGATCCGGCATCACTACTAAAATTAAATTAGGAAATTTTATGTGGTAATCCTTAACATTTGGCTTTTTTACATGGTAGATAAATCTTTTTTTAATCTACATAGTGATATAAACCTTTCAATTTTTCCACGTGATAAATAAAAAAAAAGTTTTTTTTGTTAATTCTACTCTATTTTTACCCCAACGTAATGACATTTTTTTCAAGAAAACAAATGTCGTGATCACTCTAATTGATCATATATTTCGAAATTCAGTCGAAATAAGTACTTAATTTAACTAAAAACTTAACATTTTACATGGAAAAAAGTTATAAACCAAATCAATTCAAACCGAAAAAGAAATATAACTTGGACTTATTATCATGGAAAAATTGTCGTGAATAATACAATTTTTTGTTAATTTCTCTACAACAATACCAACTATTGATTAACCATGAATAATACCAACTTAGGGGGTTCTTTCCTAGAATAATACCAACTTTAGTTTATTAACTAATTTACTAATTTTTTTTTGTCTTATAATCACCTATAGTTTATTTTTAACATGTAAGGGATTTTCAAGCAAAGCACCCCTTTAAGTTGATATTATTCATAGTTAATCAAAAATTAGTATTATTATAGGCAAATTAGCAAAATATTGTATTACTGGTAATTTTTCCTACTATAATTTGGTTTGGATTTATATTAGAATTTTCAAATTCAAAATAAATTGTTTCGATTAGAGTTGAGCCTCTAACAAAAAAAAAAACTCGAAATTCCAAATGAATTAAAACGAATGCTCACATTTAACATTGAGCTAAACTACTAGTTGAGTCAACTTTGTACAACCCAACATACAAAAATAAGATTTTAATTGATGATGCTAAATGAAACTTAATCAATTTTACAATTTAAAAATAAGCCTTGATTTTGTCATTCCTATTTTTGCTACCAGTGATTATTCATTTTTTGGTTTACTATTTTGATTTTTATTACTTGTTTTTCAATTTAGATTTGTTATTAAGTAAAAATTTTTGTTTCCATTAGAATGAAAACGTCAAAAATCGAATTAATTTAGTTTGACTTGATTTGGATTGTGATCAAATTTGGTTTGATTTAGGATGAAAAATCAAAAATCAAATTAAATTTAATTTGATTTTGCTTTATAAAAAAATTAAACTGCAAACCAAATTTTCACTTCCTATTAGCACATTGCACGAACATTTATGCTACTATACTCCTAATAACTAAAGAAAAAACAGTTTAGGGCACTTGTTGATTTCTTATATAAAAATTTTCCACCCACATCTTTTGCAAATTAGATTTTAAAAAAATAGAGTCGTTGAAAGATGACCAATGATATTCCTTCTGATAGTGGACACAATCAAGATATGTAATGATCAGATATAAATAACGTTTGATGTAATGTTGGTGACAGATTTGTTTATTAATCCTTAGCTCGCTAGTCACTGAAAATGCACAACTAACAAACATCAAGGGGCCCAGAGGGGGTCTCTGGAAACTAATTCGATGTCTAAATCAAGTGAAGAATTTAGCCCTCACTACCCATGGAACAAAGGTTTTTAAGTCTCAAGAATTTAGCCCTCATTTTTATACTCCTTTAGTGATGATTATTGGTTTCTAGGTAGGTTTGATAGTAGGATTTCATATTTTTTGCCTCATGTGTTTAATTTTATATTTCATGTTATGTTGAGGTGAAATCAGAGTTTTATTAGGTTTCTGGAGTGATAAGAGGGTGAAGGCTTGGAGAAATGGCCTAAAACCACTAAAGAAGTGAAGAGATCGAGCCAAACAAGCTCCAAGGAAAAGAAACGAGTCATAGCTAAGTTGTGTCAAAGAGCCATGACTCGTCGCTGAGCATTTAGAGTCCAAAACAAAAGCGACGAGTCGTCTCTAAGATGCCACGACTCGTCGCATATCCACTGAAGTGGGCATAATAGTTCAGAGCTAAAGCGACGAGTCGTCCCCCATTTGCCACGAGTCATCGCATATCTCCTGAAGTCAGATCTCCCAAGCAGAACAAAAGCGATGACTCGTCGCCCTTGTTGTCAAGAGTCGTCATCACTTCTTCACTCGTTATTTCGTGTCTTTTTCAGTTATTTTTTTAGGAATTAGTATAAATAACGGTAGTTGTATTTTTATTAATCATCAGTTTTCTTAGTTTAGTTTCAGAATTCTCTCTTTTGTGTTTTAGAGTTTTCATAGTTGAGAAACTCCATTGTATTGGTTATTATTCATTGCAATTTACATTTATGTTCATCTCCATTAGTAAGTATTTTGATTCACTACTTCATTACTTGTCTTTTTGTCTTGAATTATTCATTATCATTATGTTTAGCATCTCATTTAGGTTTCCATTCATCATTAATTGCATGCTCATCACCATGTCTAGTGAGTAGTTTTCTTCTCTAGGGTTAAGGGATTAACCCTAATTCGAAGCATGGAATGATATTTTATCAATTAATTGTATGAAATTTGGGTCTATGATTAAACCTATGCTTAATGAACCTTAGTTTAAATATCTTTATTAACCTCTTCAATAAAACAGAAGTTTGAGATTATGATTAATTTAGGATTGAGGTATATTTAAGTTAAATTCCTATTAATTTAACCAATAAAACAAAAGTTTGGTGATTAATACTAGTAAGGTCTTAAACCGATATTGATCAATAGAGTGGAATCTTGAAATTAATTAGATCATGTTCAAAGACTCAATTTCATACAATTATGAGAGTAATTGACCCCCATGTTAGAAATAAATGATTCCCGACACCCTAGATTTGCCATATTATTATCAACTTTGTATTGATTACTGTCATAGCTTTATTTATTAATCTTATTTACATCATTTTAGTTATTGCTTATAGTAGTGTTAGATTCTTAAACCAACTATTTTGTTCACTAGTGGAAAAAAACCTTATTTGCAGCGGTTTTTTGGCCACCATATGCTACGGTTTTGACCCCTAGCATTAGTGATAGCAGTAGATGGCTTATTTTAAATGCTGCGTTTCAAAATTCGCAGCAAAAAAAGTACACTATATGCTGCGGTTCTTTGGGAGAACCGCAGCATAAATATATATATATATATATATATATATATATATATATATATATATATATATATATATATATATATATATATATATATATATATATATATATATATATATATATATATATATATATATATATATATATATATATATATATATATATATATATATATCTATATGTATATATATATATATATATACATATATATATATATATATATATATATATATATATATATATATATATACATATATATATATATCTATATGTATATATATATATATGTATATATATATATATATGTATATATATATATATATATATATATATATATGTATATATATATATATATATATATATATATATATATATATATATATATATGTATATATATATATATATATATATGTATATATATATATATATATACATATATATATATATATATATATGTATATATATATATATATATATATATATATATATATATATATATATATATATATATATATATATGTATATATATATATATATATATATATATATATATATATACATATATATATATATATATATATATATATATATATATATATATATATATATGTATATAAATATATATGTATATAAATATATATATATATATATATATATATATATATATATATATATATATATATATATATGTATATGTATATAAATATATATATATATATATATATATATATATATATATATATATATATATATATATATATATATTTATATATACTTACATATAAATATATATATATATATATATATATGTATGTATATATATATATATATATATATATATATATATATATATATATATATATATATATATATATATGTATATATATATATATATATATATATATATATATATTTATATATATATATATATATATATATATATATATATATATATATATATATATGTATGTAAATATATATATATATATATATATATATATATATGTATATAAATATATATATATATATATATATATATATATATGTATATAAATATATATATATATATATATATATATATATATATATATATTTATATATATATATATATATATATATATATATATATATATATATATATATATACTTACATATATATATATATATATATATATATATATATATATATATATATATATATATATATATATATATATATATATATACATATATATATATATACATATATATATATATATATATATATATATATATATATATATTTATATACATATATATATATATATATATATATATATATATATATATATATATATATATATATATATATATATATTATATATATATATATATATTCACCTGACTTGGGGGATCTGGGTTTGCTTATCTTGTGGCTTGGATGACTACCTTTTGAAGCACATTTCGACTAGCCTGTGAGGATTGAGCCTTTTTGGACTCCTTACGAGTTCCATTGATTTTGAGTGCTAGTTAGGGGGTCTAAGTATTGTGTATGTTCTCCTCCAGCACAGTCGGCTTTTCCTAGGGCCAGGTATAATAACACGTTTATTAGATTTGAACTAAATAGCCAAATAGCCTACCATGGACGTAAATTGACTTTAGGTTAAGCCAAGTTCTTGCCTTTACCTTTTCTTTTGTAGCCACGCTATTTAAACTCCACAAGAGCTAAATATTCCCTCGTTTGACCTAGAGGATAACGTAGTGATGGTGGGGTTGGTGTGAGTTACATTATGTTGTGGGCTTTTTGGTTAGTCCAGTTGTTGTTGGTTTATCATGACTCTATTCATTCATTTGTATCTCATATTATTTCTCCCTTTTCCTCTTGTGCTGCACATAGTGATTATCACATTTATATACTTACACATTCATTGAGTGAGGAGACCTTCCTCTTGGTTTTCATATATATAATGGGTAATATTTGAGTGAGGAAATCTATACTTTCATTTGGGAGATGAGCTTGAAAACACAAATTGTTATAAAATTCAAAATTTTTCATGGTGTTTTATGATAGAGTTCATTCGTGCTTATTTGTGATTTTTGGGTTGATATCATTATTGGATACGGTGTTTATTGTTATTTCATGAGGTGTTTGTGTTATCTTTAGTCTTGGGTCACTTGCTATCCTCTACTTTAGCGCCACATTCCCAAATGTATCCCACCTTAACCCAAAGCCAACGTTACAACCCTTCATAAACCTGTTCAACTTGGTCTGATTAGTATGTTCTGTGCTGGAGTGTAGATATGACACAATCCCCAAGATTTTCCCCTATTAGGTGTTTGATTCCCCACTCATCTTTAGTCGGATGATTATGAGCGAGACACGAACCATAATCAAACACATGAGCGTCATTGCATATTTCTCACACCTTTTGAGAAATAACCCAAGGAGCGTAGACTTGTGACCTCTCTAGGTAGTGGGTGGCATAACCTGTGTTGTAGCTTACCTTGTGATCTCGAGTCCGTGGAATTGGTCATTCTTCTTGGTATTGCGCTCTTGTGAGACCATTGTAATTGCACACCCATGGCTAGGGAAGATTATTGCTCGTGCACAGCTTGCATTGTTTTGTTTTCCGCTCACCTTGCATTGTAGTGCATTAGATTTGTGGGTTTCCTTCTGAAAACCCTCACGAGACCTTACTCGTCCTCTACGGGAGACCTAGGGGTTTAAATGGCTTGTCGTACATGCTAAGTGCGATCGTGGTTCCTACGAAAGTAAGTCTTAGGTTTTATTGCATTCTGTAGTTTTGTTTTGTTTTTGCCTCGCGCTCATCTTGCCCTCCTAGTTCTTTTGCTAGGGACTATCAAAGGTTTAGCTTGGGGGAGTTGATGAGCTTGTTTTTAGAGCACATTTATCTCCTCATTGTAGTGTCAAGTCTCGCGTTTCAGAATGCTTTTTACACACTTTACGCGTGATTTCACCTTGCTCTTGTCTACATGGTGTTTTGAGGTAATTTTAGGTATTTTCGGAGATTTCAAGGTACTTTACGTCGCGTGCGAGACTTAGACACTTTGATCGAAGATTAGAGGCGCGTATCGGAGCCATGACATGCTTTCCAAGCCCT
The DNA here is from genome assembly GCF_026212465.1 of Amaranthus tricolor. Taxonomy (NCBI): domain Eukaryota; kingdom Viridiplantae; phylum Streptophyta; class Magnoliopsida; order Caryophyllales; family Amaranthaceae; genus Amaranthus; species Amaranthus tricolor. Next base: position 20,853,663 of record NC_080059.1, on the reverse strand, counting down.
ACTCAAGGTCCTCGCAAAGTCCGGAAGCCATCTATGGCGTCAAAGATTCGATTGGGCGAAGGAGAAGAAGGATTCGACCAAATCCAAATACCATTCGGTCGAATGGAGCTAGATTCAGGCGAACCAAGAAGCAATTCGGGCGAATGAATTCAAAATTCCAAGGAAACGAGCTCAAAACGTCTAGAAAGCCCGAATGCATCTCCATTCGGTCAAATGAGGTACTATTCGGGCGAATCATGGTCCCATTCGGCCGACTGGAGGCCCCAGACTGCGTAACTTCTTCTCTTCGCAAACCAAACTCCGAGGGCTTTTAGGGCTTTTTACCCCATTTGTCTCTTAGCTTATAAATATCCCTCATTTCTGTAAAATCCCATGAATGCTTGGGGGGGGGGGGATGCCTAGGATGAGTGTCTTTGTGCCTCACTCTAGAACATCATTCTTTCATTGCTCTTCTTTACTTTTTGCCCTAGTGTAGATTTATTGTTCTTCATTTATGCTTCTATCTACTTTCATGTAACTTCATTTATGTAAGTTTATTTCTTTAATTCTTTGATGTCTTTATTGATTTCCTCTATTGCTTTCCTTTAATGCTTTCCTTTAATGCTTTCCTTTAATGCTTTCATTTAATGCTTTTTTAGTTTAGATTTAATGCTTTCATATTCTTCAATTCCTCTAATGCTTTCCTTGTTTATTGCTTTTATCTCTAGTATGTTAGAGTAGTTTCTTTAGGGGTTTTAGGTTAGAGAAACCCTAGGTTTGGCCTTATCTTTAATGTTTAGGATTAGGGTTGAGGTTGATGATGGTTGTTGATAGATATTCGATCCGAATCTTGTCCTGCCACTCCTAGAGAGACATAGGGCGATTATAGGTCGTTCGTGTGGCTTATAGGATCACCAACTTCCTCTCGATATCTAGAGTGTCTAGTATGGATTATCGTTCGAACTCCCCTTACCTAGCTTATCTTTATTTCCAATAGACCATCCTAGGGTGGACATAGTCTACTCCTCGCTTATCTTTCATTGTTGAGTTTTGCTTTTTATTCTTGTTATTACTTAAGTTCACCCACCAACCAACCTTCCATATAACCTTCCCACACCAAGTCTTTAGTCTAGCATTGTAACAGACCGTTTTCCTTAATCTTAAATATTTTGACAAATTCAATAATCGTTTTTCATTTTATTATTTTCTTTTTAATGCCGTTTCGAAATTTTATTCCAATCATTTTTAAGCTCTTGATTTTCCTTTATATAAAATTTATTTCTCTTAAAAAAAATTACCTAAATATTAGGTCTAGCTAAATCACCTACAATAAGATAATCTTTTTATTTCCTATATTAATTTATGATTAAATATAAATATATATACAATAATAATTAAAAAAAAAGTAAAAATCTAAAAAAATCTTGAAGTTGGCGGCTAAGAGGAATAGGTGGCAAAATTTTAATTATCCTTATCCTAATTTGCTTGCCCATGAAGGAAAATTAATATAATAAAAAAATTACAATCTTAGCCTATAAATAATCTAAAGCTACCGTGGGTAAATAAAAAGGGAGAAGGAAAAAAAAAAAAGCAAATCAGAAATTTATTTCCCAAATATAAGCTAATTCCTAAAATAATTCTAAAAACCCTAGAAAAATTTCTAAAAATCCTCAAAAATTTCCTAATAATAGTATTTAGTGTTAATTATAGAAATTCAAGGGGAGGAAGCTAATATTGTGGCTAGAAATTCTACAACAAAGGAATTTAATTAATAGTGAAATTATTAAAGGTATAAATTCTTACATATATTTATTTACATAAATTTATGCTCATAAATTTTATATGTGTTTAGTATATATAAATTAATATTTCTGGAAATTTTGGTGAATTAATTCGTCATAATTTATTTTATATGATTTATTCATTGAAATTGTCAAAAACCGCATAAACCGAAATAATTTAATTAAAATAGTAAACATTAATATTTTTAAATGAAAATTTTTCTGTACATATATATATATAAATGAAATATAATTTGTGTATTAATTTTGTGAATTATAGTGAAGTATAAATATTATTATTAATTTTTGCTAAAAAACGCATAAAATAAGGAAATTCATAAATTTGGGTTAAAAAATATTATTTCTGGAAAAAAATAATTTATTTTAGTTTTACTATATTTTCATTTCATTTAAATTATTTTTTGTAAAATTTTGCGATATTTAAATTTTAAAGAAATAAATTAATAATCTAAATTGTTATTGTACGCAAAAAGAAAGAAAAGTGAAATAATAATTAAAATTAATTTATTTTGGTGAATAAGAATATACGCCAGCTCATTTAATAAATTATTTATTTTAAAATATTTCGTGTCGATTTCGATCTTAAAGGAATTAATTATTCATGTACTAAATCTAAAAAAATAAGTTATTAAGAAATTACTTAAATAAAATAAAATTTTATTTTCTAAAAATTTGGATAAATGGGCTAGAATCTATAATAAACCCAATATGCCCTTTTTAAGACATTTTTAGTATTTATTTATGATGGAACTATTTATTTTATCATTTAAAATAAATAGACATTTAAGAAATTAATTACTAAGAAATTAATAAAGCTTAATTGAAAATTTATCTATAAATGCTAAAAACCCATTTTAGTTTTGATTTAGTTTAATAAATGATTATTTATATGTAAGTTATAAATTTATTTCTATTATATGTTATTGTAATGTTGCATTTATATGAAAACAGTAACATGATAATAAAAAGGCTTGATAGTAAAGAAATGCCGAACCATATTTCCGGCATGTAAAAAACGTGGGACGTGTTTTCCGGCACGTAAAATACGGTGAACACAGTAAGGTTGTTTACCCTGACCTGTGGCTCGAGCAATATTGTACTGGAGGAGTGACGACTCCCACTAAGTTAGGGGTTTTGGTTTACCTCACCCTAACAGGCCCTTACATATATCAAACAAAGATCATATGTGTTGCATTCATTAAATAAGTAATCGGATTCCACGCCCTAACACTCAAGCAGGAGTGTTAGTAAATCACGCCCTGGTACTCAAGCAGAAGAACCAGAAGTTTAATATATATAAAAGAATCTAATATAAAAATGAATTCCCTATAATACATAAGATACCTTGCATATTATTTATTGCGATGCACTTATCTTTGCACATTACTATTTGCAATGCATATATTCTCTATACTTGTATAATTGCAGTTAGTTATATACTCGGTTTTTTTTAAAGCTGACCGATTTCTATCGGCTGTTCCCATATTTCGGGAGCAGATGCTGCAGGTAACTTTACATGAAGTTATTAAGAAGTAATTGTATTGTCTATGTGATGCTAATATATATGTAGTCTATATTACGGGTATGTAAAAACGATAATTATGTATTAAAGAAAGATGTAATACGTAAAATTATATTTTAATGATTTGAGTTTTCTTTGTTTTTTTTTGAAAATTCTATTTTGTTTTATTTCTTTTTCGCAATAATCACGGTTCGATAGACTTCCGCTTAGCATTACCTACTATTATATTATTATAAACCTATATTTGGAAAAGGACTGTCCGTTACAAGCATCCATTGTCCTTGTGGTTCGACCCCCGACTTACCATTACACTCGTTGTAGTAGTATCAGGGTGATTATAAATATTGTTTGTATAACTTGGTTCTTAGTATTAACGACGTGCTAGAGACCGGTTATCATAAACGTCATCTAGCTTCGAACGTGCATAAGAAGTTCAAAAACATAGCAGTTAGAAACTTATTTGGAAAAGCTTCTGAACAAACAAAGATTCGGAAATATAATTTCTATATGAATCGCCTTAAAGAGTTTAATGAGGACGCCTATTAGTACTTAGTGGATAGTTCTATTCCTGAGTGCCAATGGACTTTGATTCATGATGGTGGGCATCGATATGGAGTGAAAACTACAAACATGTCTGAAGCGTTCAATGGCATAATGAAGAGGGCCAGGTGTCTACCAATCACTTCATTGGTTAGGATGACATTCTTCCGGGTTAACGAATACTTTGCCACAAGGAGGGATTCAGGGAGAAACAGAATGGACATGTGTATGCCAAGAAACCAACTGATACGATTGATAAGAATGCTGAAAAAGCACGCTTTCATGATGTTAGGATATATGACACAGTATGTGGGATATTTGAGGTCACCACTGGCTGTGGCAACAGGATAGCAGGAAAAGGTGGAAAATGCTACATGGTTGACCTCACAGCAACATCATGCTCCTGTCAGAAACCAACCATGTTCAAGTTACCGTGCTCACATGTTCTTGCAGTATGTCGAGCTCGTAACATTTCGTATGATGCTTTTGTGGACCCTTCGTTTCGCACTACAAACTATGTATCCAGATATAAGAAGACCTTTATGTCTGTTCCAGACATGTTCACCTGCGATCCTTGGAATGGTCTTACAGTTGTTCCAGATCCCTCAACTAGGCGTGGAAAGGGTCGTCCGCGATCAACTCGTATACGGAACGAAATGGATGCACCGTTGACGCGTCCTCGTAACACATGTAGCATTTGTGGATTTAGTGGTCATAATAAGAAAACATGTCCTCGAAGGACAACAAAGTATTTTTTTTTTAATATTTTGTAATATCATGTTGAGTCTGATAATATTTTTGTGAATTTTATAACACTTATGTATGTAACAGCAATAATGGCGATGCCGGGCCCAGTTGAGTCATCAATGGTTATGCTTCAGGCGACACACAGGAGCTTAGCTGCCTGGGAGGGCTCCACTGCCAAGTTGGTTACTCGTCAGCACTACCAAGCGAGTACGTTACATTGGGAGGTGGATGACAGGGTATTAGAGGTAGTGGAATTAGCTGGTTTCAGTTACATTCATAGGTTGTTGGAGATGTTTCGGCTTATATTCCTACGAATGTAATTTCCATTACAGATGGACAAATATTCTTATCTGCCGATCTATTCAATGCTGGAATCAAACCAGCAATTAATGTGAGTATTTCTATTTCTAGGGTGGGGTCCGCAGCTCAAATTAAAGCTATGAAACAAATAGCTGGAAAATTAAAAATGGAACTGGCCCAATTTGCAGAATTAGAAGCCTTTATCCAATTTGCTTCCGATCTTGATAAAGCTACTCAGAATTAGTTGGCAAGAGAGCAATAATTACGTGAATTACTGATACAACCCTAATTAGCTCCCCTATTTTGTTATCTTGATTCATTAGAACTTGAGCAAGTAAGAAAATTTATTGTTGAATTACGTACTTATGTAAAACCTAATAAACCGGAGTTCCAAGAAATTATATCTTCTACCAAGACATTTACTAAAGACGCGGAAGCCCTTTTAAAAGAAGCTATTCAAGAACAGATGTAACACTTTCTACTTTAGGAACAAGCGTAAAGAAATCCATTCCTCTGCATTTTTTGTATTATTAAATAAAAAGGAAAATACCATTTTTCACATGGATATCTAAAGAAAATATATGGAAATAAATTGCGTCCAATAGGATTTGAGCCTATACCCAAGGTTTAGAAGACCTATGTCCTATCCATTAGACTATGGACGCTTTTCATTCCGATTTTTCGGATTTTTTCTTATTTTGTGTTTCCAAAAAAGAATCGGATTGTATGTGATGGGCGATTTGAATTTTTCGTTTGAATTGCATATTTAACTCAATGATGCATTAATTAATACAAAATGAAGCGAGTATATATATATATATATATATATATATATATATATATATATATATATATATATATATATATATATATATATATATATATATATGGATTATAAAAAAAATTAATACTAGCGGCCTGTTTGGTACATGGTATTAGAGGCCGGTAATGGTAATAAAATTAAGTAATAGAAAATTTGGTTGTTTGGATGCCTTTAATGGTAATGGATGGTAATAAAATAAGGTAATGAAATTACCAAAAAGGGCCATTTTTATTACCATCAAACAACCTGGTATTAGGCTGTAATGGTAATGAAGTATTACTGTGGTAATAAAATAAGGTAATGTTATTTCGAGCTGAAGAAAAAAATAATGAAGAAAAAAAAGGTAATGTATGTAATTATTCAAAAAAATATTATTATTAAAAAAAGAATCATTAGATAGAATAATTTAGATACAATAATGCTTTTAGATACAAATATACAATAATGAAACTAAGAGTCATTACCATTTTTTATTACTAACAACCAAATGCAATTAATGGAATATTATCTTCCATTACCATTCTTTAGTCATGCACACCAAACAAAAGAATCTTTATTACCAATTCTCATATCCATTCCTTCATTACTATTGCCATTACAACATTTCATTCCCATTACTTCATTACAATCAACCAAACAAGCCGTAGAAGTATTAAATTTCAGGGTATATGTATATTAGAGATCAAGAGTCATTGTGTGAATAATGTGGTGCTAATATGCGGTGTCTAGAACGAGAAAATAAGAGAGAAAAAAATTACCTTTCACAGTTTTTCATTGTGTTGTAGAAAAGGGAAAATTGCACTTTCAACCCTACAATTTCCTCTTGAGTTACTTTTACTTCTATGAACGAAGTAAGCATTTTATGGAGCGTATAAGGGGGTATAATATGATATTTACTTTTACTTCTATGGGTGGACAAGTAGATGAAACCATCAACATGGATCGTGAGCCATATATGTTTCGCGTGCCATTAGGTATATAAAATCACACTTTATTGCCTTTTGTTTTAATTACAACATTTAATTATTGTTTCTCAAATTATTGTAACATTTATAAAAAAAAACAATTTTATGATCCACTGCAGCATGAGAAATCAAGATGGCTTTGATGATTCGATTGTTAAAGTTTTGAAAAGTATATTGGATTTAATGAATTCATATGTTCAGTCATGTAGGATGGCGCATGACAACCTACGCCATGCAGATAGTGTTGACATTCAATTAACGCTCATTAATAAACGAAGTCATGATGGAAGGACTCACAATCTGCCATCTGCATCTGAAGTTGCTGCTTTGGTTGTTGGAGATATCAAAAGTGTCTCAGAAGAGCGTGATATAATTGTTGAGGGTCGTGATAGTAGATTACATTGCATTAGTGAACTTCATCCATGCTATCTGGCATTTCAATATCCCTTGTTGTTTCCCCCTGGTGAGTATGGGTATAAGTTAGACATTTCTCATAAAGGAGTTCAGTTGGACGTGAATGGTCTAACTATTGAACTAATACCGACATTTGTTAAGAAGCGAGTATGATTGACAATGAGAGAATGGTTTTCCTATCGACTAATGGACACAACGAATGAAACTGACACAATTTTGCGTTCTGGTAAACTATTCCATCATTTTTTAGTTGATGGATGTACAATGATAGAGTTTGAAAGGCTTCTATTCATACAGAGGAGTTAAAATGTACTCAAGGCTAATAAATATGTTAACCTTCAAGGTGCTACATCAATGTCAGATAGTCCTTCACACATAGCTGGTAAACGTATTGTTTTACCATCTATATATCTTGGGAGTCCGCGATTCATGACCGAGATATATCATGATGCAATGGGTATATGTAAGACGTACGGGTTTCCATATGTATTTATAACATTTAGGTCTAACTCAAAATGGCCAGAGATTTCCCATTTTGTTCAGTCAATAAATCTGCGTCTAGAAGATCGACCTGATATATTGTCTCGAGTGTTTAAAATAAATTTGGATATTTTGATTAAGGAATTGAAGAACGAAAATAGGTTTGGAAGAGTAATTGCATGTAAGTAATTATCCCAAATAACCTTTGTAAGAAAAAATTTATATTTGATGTTTTTTCATCTTATAATTATATTTTTACATGCAGTGGTATATAATATTGAAACCCAAAAGAGAGGTCTTCCGCATGCACATATAGTGTTGTTTTTATACATTAAGATGATAAGATTTTAAATCTAGTCGATATTGACAAGTTTATGTTTGCTGAGTTGCCTAACATGGAAGAGACCACCCTTTAATGTACTCTTTAGTGACAAATTTAATGATTCATGGCCCGTGTGGATCATCAAATCCTCGATCACCATTCATGCCAAATGGAAAATGTTCAAAACACTTTCCTAAAAGTTCAATGTTGAAACATATGTTGATGGAGATGGTTATCCATTTCACAAAAGAATAAATAATGGTGCAACAGTATTCAAAATTGGTGTTGAAGTGGACAACATATTTGTTTTTCCTTACAATCCATCTTTATTTTTGAAATATAAGGCACATATTAATGTTGAGTGATGTAACCAATCTCGAGCTATTAAATACCTTTTCAAGTACAACAACAAAGGACAAGATAGGATTATAGCGAGTTTGTCCAAAACACGGAGAGAAAATGAATATGATGAGGATGTTGATAATATTCAGGAATACTATATCGTATATATGTATATGCAAGCGAAGCTTCATGACGTGTCTTAGGATTGGATATTCAACATCGAACTCCACCGGTTGAGAGGCTTAGTTTTCATTTGCAAGGTGAACATACTGTTGTGTTTAATGTTGGCAACACAATCGACGATGTCATATTGGGGTCGATGAATGAGAGATCAATGTCCATGTCTTGGATGGAGTGTAATAAACAATACGACCATGCTAGGGAATCTTCTATACAGTGAGTTTCCAGGAAGTTATGTATGGCAAAGAAAAGAGAAAATTTAGACATCGTGGAAAAAAGAATTCAGTATAGGAAGATTGTATCACGTTGCACCAAGCTGTGTCAAGCGATACTATTTGAGAACTTTACTCAACTTCGTCAAGGTTGCGACATCATATGAAGACATTAGGACTGTTGATGGAGTCGTAAATCCTACATTTAAGGATGCTTGCTATTCTATGGGCTTACTTGATGACAATAAGGAATATATTGATGGAATCATTAAAGCGGGCTTTTGGGGGTCAGCATTTTATTTGGGTAAATTGTTTGCAATGCTGTTATGTTCGGAAGCATAGCAAGGCCAAAATATGTTTGGGATAACACATGGAAATTGCTCTCCAAGGATGTGTTGAATAAACAAAGAAGCATATTACAAATGCCAGGTAATATAATTTCTATGATATATAACGTCGATTATATAAATATATAAATACATTTTGAGTATGTCATCTATAGACAATTTATGAATTTAATTAAAATATATTTCAGATTTAAACCTCACTGTAATCAATTTATGAATTATGCTCTCCGTGATATTGAGGAGATTCTTGCAAAATGAAAATTCTTTGATGAAGATATGCCCAGAGATGTGCCCAAGTTATCATCAAAGATGGTCATAATAAGTTGATCATGGAGGAGCTTAATTATGACAAAGAGTCTGAAATCTGAGTTTCAAGAGTTAATCCCATTGATGACTGAAGAGAAAACTTGGATATACGATGAAATTAATTGAGCTATTGAAAGAGGTGAGGGAGGTGTATTTTTTCTATATGGACAAGGTAGCACAGGAAAGACATTTATATGGAGGATCTTATGTGCAAGTCTAAGATCAAAGGGTGAAATCATCCTTCCTGTTGCCTCAAGTGGCATAGCAACTTTGTTATTTCCTAAGGGAAGGAATGCTCATTCAAGATTTGGGATTCCACTTAATGTTACCAAAGATTCAATGTGTAAAGGAGTAGAGCCTAACAGTCATTTATCAGAATTTCTTAAAACAGCTAAGCTTATAAATTGGAATGAGGCTCCAATGACACATATTACGACCGTAAAAAAGCATTGCTTTAAAGCACTAGACTTAAGTTTACGGGATGTCATTCGTTGTCCTAATGGTAAACCATCTGAATTAAGCTTTGGCGGCAAGGTTGTGGTCTTCGGTGGTGATTTTAGACAAGTTTTGCCAGTTATTCCTAAGGGTACAAGACAGAATATTGATGAATTTGGGATGATTGCAAGTGTGCTACGACTTACAAAGAACATGAGATTAAGACCGGGGTTAGCCAATGTTGATGAATTTTGAGAATTTGTAGATTGGATTCTCAAAGTTTGTGATGGAAAACTTAGAGGACCTAACGATGGAGAGGCTATTATCGATATACTTGAAAATATATTAATAAAGGATGCATCAAATCCTATGTCCGCAATCGTAGATTGCACCTATCCTGGAATTCGTGATGGTTTAATTGTTAATTGGTATTTTCACGATAGGGCAGTTCTAGCACCCACAAACGAGATTATCGATAAGATCAATGAACATGTTTTATCACTTTTTTCAGGAGAAGATTTGAGCTCCGATGCAATCGACAAATCTGATGGTAATTATGTTAGCAATAATGATGCCTTTTCAATTGAATTTTTCAACTCTATACGTGTATCTAGAGTTTCAAACCATAAATGAATGATTAAAGTTGGTGCTCCAATAATGATGCTCAAAAATATGGATCAATCAGCTGGATTATACAATAGTACACGTTCATTGGTTGATCATCTGGATATAACATTGGTTACAAGGTTTTCATACCAAGAATTACACTCACATCTACAGATAACTCCAAAATCCCAATTGCTCTTCAGAGAAGACAATTTCCTGTATCTCTATGTCTTGCAATGACGATTAATAAGAGTCAAGGACAATCACTATCTCATGTTGGTTTGTTCATTCCCAAGCATGTTTTCGGTCATCAACAATTTTATGTTGCCGTTTCCAGAGTGACTAGAAAAGGTTTGAAAATTCTCGTATGCGACAAAGATGGTGAAATTTGTCGTCGCACTGAGAATGTTGTATACAAAGAGGTGTTTCAAAACTTATAAATGTTATTTTCCCCTAAATTTCTTTATTCTTATATTATGTATTTTTAACTTTCATAAAAAATATATATGTGTAGTACTTGCATAATTATTCACATTCATCTTTATGTTCACAAAATAAGAGATCGTTATTATATTGATTGCGATATTCCTATGAAAAAATTTTAGCTTCAAAAAATATAAAGTAGAATAACATATTTGTGTTTTAAATATGTACTAATATACATTTAAAAAAAAAAATCCGTGCGTGCACGAATTCCTATCCTGGTAATGAATAGGAAGGAGTACGAAGAAGAAACTACCGCCTACAAATATTCACGTCTACAATTCTGCAATTGTGAAAAATCATTAATAAAAACAGGACAATTGAGATGGAGTGATAAACGGGACATTGAGAATGTGATCCATGATGTGATTCACGCTAAATCTCAACAATTTGCTGCGCCTTTCCATAAAATTTTGATTGGGTAATTTGGGAATTGGAGTCAATGAGGGGATTTACATAGATATAAAACTACTCTCTTTGTGCATGAACAAGAAATGCATTTCAAATTCTTGACATATCCATGGACTCTTCCTTCTCCATTTCTTCTCTTTCGCTTGTTCTCAACCCATCAAACCCTCTCCAAATTTGCAGTTTCCCACATTCTAGCTTCCCAACAATCTTACAGGGAGAAATCCCAGAAGTTTTCGGAAGCTATAAAAGCTTGTTCATCTACAAATTCTGTACCCATTGCCCAAAACCTCCATGCCCAGATGATTACTTCAGGTTTAAACTCATTATTCCTCCAAAACCATCTCTTAAATTTGTACTTTACCTTACGTTTAGTTGATGAAGCTTGTTGGGTCTTTTCCAAAATTGAATTTCCTAATGTTTTTAGCTGGAATACTATGATTAAAGGGTTTTTCGAATGCGGGAAGATTCATAATGCAGCTAAGATATTCGATATAATGCCTGAAAGAGATGTTGTTTCATGGAATACCATGATGTCAGGCTATTTTAACAATGGTAGACCTTTAGATACTATAAAAGTGTTTACTTTACTATTGAGAGATTGTTTCATTTCTCCTGGATTGCCCTCTTTTTTATGTGTGATGAAGGCTTGTTCTAGTTTTGGTTGTCTTATATTGTCACTTCAATTGCATTGTTTAGCAGAGAAACATGGGTTTTGTAATGACGAGCAACTAAATGCTTCTGTACTTGATATGTATATAAAATCTGATGCTATTGATTATGCTGAACAAGTCTTGTATTTGATGCGAAATCCTAATTTGTTTTGTTGGAATAGTATGATTTATGGTTATTCAAAAGCATATGGTGTCGAAAGTGCTCTGAATTTGTTCCTTGAGATGCCTGAACGTGATGATGTTTCGTGGAGTACTATTATTTCCTTATTGTTTCAACATGGGTATAGAGCTCAATCACTTGATATGTTTGTTGAAATGTGTAATCGAGGCTTTAAAGTGAATTCTAGGACATATGCTTGTGCTCTTGGTGCGTGTACGAGCTTGCAGTATATGGCTTGGGGTTGTCATTTGCATGCTCGGATTCTTAGAATCGTATCTAGCATTGATGTTTTTATAGGGAGTGTGTTAATATCCATGTATGCCAAATGTGGGTGTTTGGAGTACGCAAGACGGGTATTTGATTGCTTGGCTACATGTAGTGTGGTGTCATGGACGTCCTTAATAGCTGGTTATGTGAAGCTAAATCTCAAGGAGGAAGCTTTAACATTGTTGAACCAAATGAGGAAGGTTCCTCTTTCCGCTGATGAGATCACAATTGCAACCATTCTAGGAGCTTGTAAAGGTTATAACGACAGAAATTTGGGGGTACAGCTTCATGCTTACACATCAAAGATAGGGGTTGATTCTTCAATACCTGTTGGAAATGCACTTATTACAATGTATGACAAGGTTGGTGATGTCCAGAGTGCAGAAATTCAGTTTCGTACGATGCCCTCTAGAGATATAATTTCATGGACAGCAATGATAACTGCATTTTCATATAATGGCGAAGTTAAAAAGGCTCGTGAACACTTTGATAAAATGCCTGAGCAAAGTGTTGTATCTTGGAACTCCATGATGGCAGCATATTTTCATAACGGTTTTTATGAAGAGGTTTTGAGGTTGTACATATCAATGCTAGGACATGGAATCAGACCAGACTTTGTTATTGTTGTAACTTCAATCAGTGCCTGTGCAGATTTAACATCATTGAAATTAGGAACTCAAATAATGGCTCAAGCTGAAAAGTTGAGCTATGGTTTACATATTTCTGTAGCAAATTCCGCTATCAATATGTATTTCAAATGTGGACAGATCCTTGAAGCAGAGAAGGTTTTTGATGCAATAGCTCAGAAAAATGTTATATCTTGGAATTCAATGTTAGCTGGATATGCTCAAAATGGCCAAGGGAAGAAAGTGATTGAGATGTTTCAAACAATGTTGATGCAAAATTATACACCCGATCGCATAAGCTATGTATCACTTTTAATAGGTTGCAGCCATGCCGGACTAGTGCAGGAGGGATGCCAATATTTCAACTCCATGAAACAACTTCATGGTATCTGCCCGACACATGAGCATTATGCATGTATGGTGGACCTGCTTGGACGGGCTGGACTTATTGAGCAAGCCTTTACTTTGATAAATCAAATGCCTTTTAAACCAACAGTTAGTGATTGGGGAGCTCTTCTTTCTGCTTGCCAAGCTCATAAAGATGCAAAAGTAGTAAAATTTGTTGTGAAACAATTACTTGAACTGGAAGGAAAAGGATCAGGATGCTATTCGCTTCTGGCCAACACATATTCAGAAGTAGGGGAATTAGAACATGTAGCTAGTGTCAGAAAATCAATGAGGGAAAGAGGAATCAAATGGAACCATGGATGTAGCTGGATAGAAGTTCATGACAGTGTGCATGTGTTTACTGCAAATTGCTGGAGCCATCCTCAAATGGCCGAAATTCTTGACATGCTTGACAAGCTATGGGTAATAATAGACACAAATGGTTTAGAGAATATTGGAGTTTTTCTGGATCCCGATGGTGACAAAGTGATTTCAGTTCAAGAGCAATCAATGTGAACTCTGCAATATGTTTCCGGGTAAGAACACTAAGCTAAGAAAACATGTTCAATTTCAGTATCAGATTTACTCGTGTGGCCCTATTGGTGGAACAGGTCATTTGAATAATTTTTTATATGATTAGTATGATTAATTGTGAATTTTCTTATGGTGCGTTTGCAGTATTGCTACATATATCATTCTTCACACCATGTTTAATCACCACCATCATGCTATTTGATATTGTTTTTGCATATAGTTCATTGATTTTTAGTGTTTTAGATGACATTATCAAACTAAAAGAATGAGAGCCACATTTGTACATCAGCCTTCACCATCATAGATACATTTAAGAATCATGAAATACTTCCAGTGGATAGAAGAAAATAGATTGTGCAAGGTAACTATGTTTGATTAGAGAATCTATGTGATAAAAGGATGCAAAATTTGGAGCTTTCTACATTGTCCTGACCTAGGAGTCTTTGAAAAATGCAGTGATCAGTTGATCCTGAAAAATGAAACTTATTGAAGACATATGATATGTGCTTCATCTAATTGTTAGCCGGAAAATTCTTTCCTATCCTGAATAATCTTCATTGGTTTAGCAAATTTATAAGTGTCCCTATTAGCAGATAGTATGGGAAGTGTAGCTTAATTACCTGAAATTTTTCATGGTCTTTATCGCATAAATGACCCTGCACTCACTAGATGTAGTGAGCAAGCTAGGGTTCATGTTTCTTCAGTGGCAGACCATTATTCTCACTGTAATATGGTAGAATCTGTTGAAGTAGAAGAGTAACAGAAAAAACATAGAGTTAAAAAGAAGAAAAGATTACTGGAAAGAAAGTAATACATTACTTCAAACTCTTTAATGAAGAGGTACATCCATCTCTTGAATGGAAATATCATTAACTAAGTATCCTAAAACAAAGCTACTAACGTAGCAAAACATGGGTAGTGGAGAGCTAATAACCTAGTAATACTAAGCAATTAACAACTAGTAACTAGCAACTAAGAAAACGTGGGATGATAGTAAGTAGAACCCACTAATGTACTGTTACTAACTACTTACTAAAACTAAAAACTATTAATTACTACTACTAGCTTGAAATTAGGAATCAGAAAATTTTCAAAGCATACCCCAACACACGCACTTGCTCCAAAATTCTCTTCTTCATTTTCACGGAGCACTTCTGTCCATATTCCTGTGAAGCACTTCTCGTCACCAATCTATATGGAACACTTCTCGTCACCAATCTATATGGAACACTTCTCTCCACAATCTTGATAGAGCACTTCTCTCCACAATCTTTGTAGAGCACTTCTTTCTATCCATCATGGTGCACTTATCACCATAACATCTAAAACAATGCCATGTTTGGTTTCTCTTTTCCCCAACAATTAGAGCCAAATTTCTTACAACTAAAAAAATGAAATTTTCACTTATGGCAACAACCATTCTTGATATGACCATACCTCTTGCAAAGGTTACACAAAGCTCGACCTTTTCCTTTAGAAAATGTACTCTTAGCCAGAAAAGCCCCTACACTATTTTCTTCTTCCCTCGTTAATTTTCTTTGATTAGTTGCACATAGGGTTTTTACCATTTCCCTTAAAGTAATCTTGGACAAGTCTTTAGAATCCTCAAGTGAAGAAATTTTAGCCTCATAATCACTAGAAATAGAGAATATAATGTTCAACTATAGCTCTATCATTAGAAAATGTTTCTCCATTCAATCTAATTTGATTCACAAGTCATAAGCTTAACCACATAATCTTTGATGGTGTCCGTTTTCTTCATCTTTTGCATCTCCAATTCCCTCTTGAGGTTGAGCACTTGCATCAGTTTGGTTTGTTCATTGCCTTCAAACTCATCTTTTAAAGCATCCCATGCTTTATTGGTCGACTCACAAGTCATTATACTTGTGAATATTATATTTGATACAACATGATGGATACAAGAGAGTGCTTTTGAATTTTTTGCCTTTTTCTCATTATGCATTTTAATTGGTTTATATTTGGATTTTTAGGCAAAGGACCCAGCTCAAAATCAGACTCAATAACCTCCCACAAATTTAAAGATTTCAAATAAGCTTTCATTTTGATGATTCATGATTGAAAACTATCTTTCATAAGAATTGGGTATGGAAGGGAAAATTAGTGTTTGATGCCATTTTTGTTTTATTAAAAATATAGAAAGCTCTAATACCATATAGAAGTTAAAGAGTAACAAAAAAAATTGAGTTGAACAGAAGAAAAGTCTACTAGAAAGAAACGAATCCATTACTTTAACTTATTAATGACGAGTTACATCGATCTCTTAATTAGAAATGTCAATAACTAACAATCCGAAAACAAATCTACTAAAGTAGCAAAACATGGGTTAGTGGAGAAATAATGACCCACTAATACTAAGCATTACCAACTTGTATTAGCAGTTAAGAAAACGTGGGGTGATAATTAATGTGTATTTGTCAAGATTAGTTTCATGAATCCTTGGAGAAAATCATCCTAGAAGAAGAAGATTAGGCAATTATCTGGGAAGGGTAAATCAGTCTAAGATACTGAGAACAAATAGAACAATGAGTCTGGGAGGAAAAGATGAATGTGAGATAAAAAGATGTGGTGTACGTGTCAGACGCTAAGGCAATAAATACCAATTAAAAAATTAAATGTACCACTAAGAGGAAAGATAAAGATTTGACACTTCAAGAGACATAACAACCTTGACAAGCTAGTAATGTTGAGGATTGCTGAAGACAGTGATGGACGTGTTAGAACATTCCTTACATCCAATGATAGGCTATAAATACTCCAAAGTACACCATAAATAAGGTAACTAATTTTTACAAAGAAAAAGACAACTAGAACAAAATCTCAAGAACAATTAATACTTGAGCATTGAATAAAAATTGGTTTTAAGTACTCACATTGATCTTCAAAAAACAATTTGAGACATTTTAAGATCATTTAATAAATAAGACAAGGTCTTATTTAATAAATTAAAAACAGCCTCACGCAAAACAAGCCTTAAGTAGTAATCCACCTTATGAACACCCCTACTTCTAATGGTTTTAAGCAAATAACCACTTTGATTTTCCACAAGATTCTTCCATTTAAGGAAAATAGAGAAGACTTGTGACTTTTCTCTCATAAAATATACCCTAGTCATTCTTGAAAAATCATCTATAAAAGAATAAAATACTTATTTCCATCAATTGAAAGTGTCTTCATTAGACCACACACATCTATGTGTACAAGTTCTAATTTTCTGGTTGCTCTCCATGCTCCATCTTTAGGAAATGGAGATTTGTGCTTTTTTCCAAGCTGACATGTTCCTCAGAGATCTTTACACTCCTGTAAAAATGGTGTATCTTTAACAAGCTTGGTATTCGATAAAATATGAATAGATTGACTATTGCTATAACCCAATCTTCGATGCCATAACCAATACATCTCATTACTTTCAGCTTGTAAGCATATGTCCATTTCATAGGGAAACTCTTACTTCTCATTTGCACTTTGCAATTTCCTTATTTGAAGAATTAAAGATCTTACAATCATTACCTTTAAAGTGTACTGAATATCCATTTTTCATCATTTGAGAAACACTAAGTAGATTTTTGTCTAATTTTGGAACATACAAAACATTATTGATTAATCTTCTTCCTTTATTAGTTTCTATGGCAATAGTCCCTTTACCACCTGATTGAACAATTGCTCCATTACCCATCTTTTTTGGGATTTTTATAGAATTATCTAAAGTGATAAACCAAGATAAGTTATTGGTCATATGATTACTGCAACTACTATCGACCAACCATAGATCATCTTAGAATGTGTGTTTTTTGGTATATGCACAAAACAAATGATCTTCTTCATGACATTCAGACATTTGGGCTTGCGCTTGTTTGGGCTTCTTTCTACAATCTTTCTCGATGCACCCAAACATGTTGCAATAATTGCATTGAGGTTTACCTCTCCATCTACAATCCTTTTCTAGATGGTTATTTCTCTTACACATCCTACATGTAGGATATCTTCCTTTATTGTAACCGCCTCGAATCATGAAGGCAAATACTAACTAAAATTTAGTACTAATCAAGCGGAAGCTTAATTTTGCCAACACAATTAAGGGGTTACTTAGAGGTTAAGCCAATGCAATATAACAGAAGTCTTAACTGTCCAAAATAAAGGAAAATTACAACCAAATCGAAATAAGTCCTTCGACGGTTCTGGTTTAGAGGCTGTGATGTAGTGGCATTACTTTGTGCAATGTCATTATCTACAACATCCCAAAGATCTCTCTACTTGAGAATGATTCTCATTTTAGCCACCCAAAAATCATAATTATCACCATTAAACATAGGGACAATTTGATGATTATTTATTGAGTTGCCATGTGGAAGCTAATAAGATATATTGCTCAAAATAATTTTATATTTTTATATGGCTCTGATACCAATTGTTGGCTTTTATAATAGTCTTTGTGACTATATGACATAAAATAACTATGAAGAATAGGATTAAAGTATTTATTAATGAAAAATCATAAATATATAATGCTTCTTAAATATATAATATATTCTTGTTATTTTTCTGTTATATTCTTTTACAGGTTAAGGTTATATATATAAAAATACAACAATGTAATTCAAAGGCTAAAGTTAAGGAGAAATTATCTCTTAACCTCCTAATTGTAATGATTGTTATTTTGGTTAAATATCAAACATAGAAAACAAATATGCTTCAGTGCTTTATTGTGCTTTATTTAGAAGAGAGATGAGTGGCCAATATTTTAACAGAAATACTTGGTCACCTACAATTAAAGACACATCTCTATTCTTCTTATCTTGTCTTCATTTGCTTTTTCATAATTTGTAGAGCTCGCAATAGGTGGAACTTAACTCATCTAAATCGCAGCATGCTCTTGTAATAAAACTTCTAAACTTCCCACAACATTGGATTCATGATTCACCCTTCCAATGTGGGGAGGTATCCTTCATTAAGGGCTTCGAAAGGCTTCATCTTAATGGAAGAATAAGGGGAAGTATTGTAGCTATACTCAGCCCAATG
Organism: Amaranthus tricolor; assembly: GCF_026212465.1. Lineage (NCBI taxonomy): Eukaryota > Viridiplantae > Streptophyta > Magnoliopsida > Caryophyllales > Amaranthaceae > Amaranthus > Amaranthus tricolor. The sequence continues at coordinate 20,834,765 of NC_080059.1, read as the reverse complement.
TAACCATACGTACTATTCTTCAACAAGGTGCCTTGAAGCTTGAACAACTCTCTCAAGAAATTACTCATAAAAAGTTTATTTTTGTCCTATATTATGGACGTAGGAATCCATGCAAACAATCAACCTCACTATGACTATCATTGGACATAGCATTTGGTATCATAGCAATTTGTTTCCCGACGATCGAAGACATTCCAAAAATCAAGAAATTAAAAAGCACCCTGATTCTTCTTCCTTATCCTTCCAAAAAAAAATCAGGAAACAAGATCAAGTTGACATATAAGGAATTTCACGATAAGATGAGGATTTTTTTATGTTTTTGATGCAATGAAAGATGGCTAATGAATCAATGCAAGAATCGTTATTAACCTTGCAATTAGTTCACGTGGATGAAGTGCCTCCAAAAGAAGTAGTGAAGAGAATATTTTGACCCTTGAAAAGAAGGAAGGAGTGAAAACTTCTTGGGAGGGACTGAAAGAGGTGTTCAAATGCAAGATAAAGAGGTGCACAATATGACGAGGAACTAAGGGAGAATTGAACAAGAAGCAAATGCAAGACAAAGAGAATGGTGATGTATTTGTACAAGATAGATGTTTCTTTATACAGATGGATATGGATGAATTTTGCTCATGGAGGCTGTTTCAAAATTAGATTTTGTAAAGAAGTTAACGAACCGAGTGCCTCTTAACCATAATTTATTCGTATAAACTACCATTGCTAGTTAGCTATTATCGTGAAGAAATGAAATTGTTTTGCATTCCAGATTTGACTTTGCTGCGTTTTTCCTGGTCAATGTATCTTACCTTGTATTTCTATCAGTTCTTAGGGGCTTAAACTTATTTTTTGATACGTAGTTGTGGCGTATGGCAATAATTCTTGGTATATGGCTATACGCTCTCATGCTTGTTACTCATGCCAAAACAAAATGGTCCGAAATTTATATACCCGACACAATTTGGATATCTAGTTCTAGATCCACGTACATGTTCTTTGCTTGTGCCTATGATTTTATTTTTCATCTTTCAATCTGTTGGATACTTACATATGATTGATTTCCCTTGGTATGTGTGTCGGTTTGAATTGTGTCATTTTGTCTCTCCGCTGTTTGATTTATATACATCCATATGTGGAACTTATTTACATTGACTTCAGTGGTAAAATTTGGAGGGGAATATCAATAAGGGTGTTGCTAAACTTCGCCATCCCTTTTCATTTTATCGCCACCCCCAAAATTACGTATTTGTCCCTGGAGTTTAAAAAATTACAAAATTGCCACTGGACTTAAAAGTTAATTAATAAATGTAAATCACGCTTAATAACACTATTAAGAATTTCATGCGGAAGATTTTTCTATTTATATCGAATTATGAGATGCGTATGAAGTACGAATTCAAACACGGTATTATCTCTCTAAAAACTGGTACTATCTCTCTAAAAAGTGTTAAAGAAGTTGTAACCCGTAATTGGTTAAATATGGCTAACGAAAGCGACTATAAGTCGGATGCGGTACGTAAAGTTTTCGTTGGAAATTTAAAAAAAAAAAAGAAAAAAAGTCGCACAAAAGTAGGCGATTGAACCATGGTTCAAGTGCACAAAATTGGGCGATTGAACCATGGTTCAGTCACACAAAACTGGGCGACTGATCCTAGGTCCAGTCGCCCAATTTTGTGCGACTGTCCCATGGTTTAGTCGCCTCATTTTGTGCGACTGTTTAATTTTTTTTTATTTTTTTATTTTAATTTACGTAAATTTTTTTTATTTAATTTACGTTTTCATGTTTTTTTAATTATTATTATTATTATTGTTAGTACTATTATTATTATTATTATTGTTGTTGTTGTTGTCATTATTATTATTTTTATTGTTGATAATTTTATTTTAAAATTTTTTTAATTTTTTTATTTACGTAATGTTTTTATTATTATTAAATTGTTATTGTTCTTGTCATTATTAATTTGACTTTTCGTTATTTATTTATTTATTTATTTATTTATTTATTTTTTATTATTATTATTATTATTATTATTATTATTATTATTATTATTATTATTATTATTATTATTATTATTATTATTATTATTGTTGTTGTTGTTGTTGTCATTATTATTATTATTATTATTATTATTATTATTATTATTATTATTATTATTATTATTATTATTATTATTATTATTATTGTAGTCATTAATGTACTTAATTTATATTATTTATATTTCAAATTTGCAGGAGTTTGAAAACTTTGGAGACAACGTTGACTACTCCGGTAGCTTTGTTACGGATAGGGAATTTATCTCCGTAGATGAGTTACATAGTTGGGCCGATGCGATAGCAATAACAATCGATTTTCAATTTACACGTGCTTCTTATAAAAAGAAAGAAAGACGTTCTAGAGTTAGTGTCTATTTAAGATGTCACCACTATGGTAATATTAGGGGTGATGTACATAATCTAGATAATACTGCCCGACCTGGTTTTAAAAGTAGAAGTTGCGGGTGTAAATTTATGATTGTAGGAAGTAGTCGTAAACCACCAGAAAGACCTTGGACGGTAAGGGTGTGTCCTGGTGAAAAGAGAAAACATAACCACCCGTTCTGTAACATCTCGGAATAACTCGGGTCGTACGAAAAGAGAAGATGACCTTTTAAAAACGAGACAACTATAATCCGAGTCAAACCGGGATATTAGAAAACAGTTTAAAACGATTTTGAAGTTAAGGAAAAACGTGCGGATCGAGTTCTATTAGCGTTATTATGAACTACTAGATAATAAGAAATTCTTAGCAGCGGATAAGAAGGAAAAGTTAAATCTACTTATTACAACTTGAGAACGAAAATCGCCTCATAAAAACCAAATGTTCTTTAAACTAAATTTTGAAGTTCTTATCAAGACTTCTCTATCCTAGTAATTTATTTCTTCAAGGGACAATCCTCACTCCCCAGACCTGCAACTTAACTTACTGCTAGTCATTGCCCAGATAGGTAACAACATCATCGCAGGGTCGTTAAGACCAAAAGTACACGTCAGCAAACGTCGAATATCAAATAAATAATAACACAAGAGAAAGTTTTAATTTATTAGCTGACAATTCACAGAACCTTATGCTTCGATCATGCTTATTAAGAATAATTATTTTCATGTAAAGGTTAGTCAGTCATACTGCTGTACTATCCAGCCATACTGCCGGTACACTCCAAACTCCATAAGTGAAACAATACATTAGGGGGAGCTAACCCCTAAGCAAGTCTCTACCATAGACACTCGCTTTACTTCGGTGCCTATGGTTAAGTATGCATACCCCCACGGTGGCTCATAATGCCCTCATAAACCGCGAGTAATTCATTTCCACCAATTGACGTCATACTACGTCCACTTTAAAGTTAGTGAGATCATACTACCTCTGCTTATCAAAACAATGTATAAAAATTATTGATTCGAAAGATAACATTATTCGTACTATATATCCATACTTTACTTTTGTATACCATTATTATATGATACATCGGACTAATGTGAACCACGCTGCGTGTACATACCTTAAGCAAGATAACCAACTCACAAGCGTCTTAATCAATTCCCGATCACGAATCGACTTCCTACAAGGTTCAATCATATTCGGGAAATAAGCACACATACACATTTTCCTCAAATCATCCAACATACACATATACAATCACATCCATACCTAGAATACTACACACAATCATGAACATCTATCACATACTATAACATGATAAATATACAAAACAGGACAGCCTATACAATATGTCCAGAAACTCAACTTAAAATTGTCAAATTGAAAATCCGACTACACCGTTGCGTCCGGAAGGCGTCAAAACCCCCGGGTACCAATTTTCATAATTTATAACATAGTATAAGTATTTTTAACTTAATTTCAAAGCCAAAAATTTTCCAAAAACACATTTTTTCACCATTTTCAAAACCTACGGGATTTTGTCATTCCATCATTTTTTTTATCACAAAAATATAAATATCAATGCTTTATGTCCTATTAAATCTAAACAACAAAATTTACATAAAAATAAATTTTAATGAATTATTATTATATATTTTTTTTTCAATATAATTCTTTTTACACAAATGTTTTCACACATACACATAACATATATACATGTATATTTTTTTTACCAACATTATAAATTCCTTCTATTAATCAAAAATAAATAAATTTCTAACACCACATACATTTTTTCTATATATATATATATATATATATATATATATATATATATATATATATATATATATATATATATATATATATATATATATATATATATATATATATTTTAATCATCCATCAAACAAATTCTTCACACACATGTAACATATCTAAAACCCTAAAAAAAACATACATTAATTTAGATAGAAAAATACATCATACTGTCACACATGAATTTTAAATCATGAACAAATCATAAACCATAAAATAACACACATAAAAATCATACAAATTTAAATTAAAACTTAAAAAATAAAAACTAGATTAAGAATTACTCTCAATTGCTCAAGAACAAAACACCAAAATTGATGAACCAATGGAGGATTAGGCGTGAGGATTAGAGGGTTTTGGGAGTGTTTTCTTACTTGCAAATGGTTTGAAATGAAAAGATGTAAGGAAATTAGGAGATTAAGGAAATAAAGAAATTAAGGAAAATTAAGGCAATACTTATGGAAGGCAATAACTCCTTAATCTTTCAATATCCTAAGAAGTTACAAATCCCCCCCCAAGATACTCCATATGGCCGGCCAAAATGATTCAAATTCCCACTTTTATTCTTTTTTTTTTTTAAGATAGGTTAGGAAAAAGGTTTGGACTTAAAATGGTTTTAATTGCCTTAAAATTTGAAGTCTCATGATCTAACCTACTAACAAAATAAATAATAAAAAGAAATATATTCTTCTAAAAAGAATAATAATAATAATATTACTAGCAAATCATTTAATATATCGGAAAAAAAAAATATCGGGGTGTTACAGACTACCCCCCTTAAAAAGGTTTTGACCCCAAAACCTCAACGTACAAACACAAAACACACAACAATCACACACATAAAAACGACAAAACAAGCACACAACAAAAGAAATAGATCAAAAATAACTCAAAGCACGCAAAATCCTACCGCTTCCTACCCCCCTTAAAAAGTTATGTCCCCGTAACTTACTAACCTAAGGAAAAAGGTACGGATACTTCTCTCGCATTGAAGCTTCTGTTTCCCAAGTTGCCTCTTGTGACCGATGATTGGACCATAGAACTTTAACCATTGCAACATCTTTTCGCCGAGTACTGCGAACCTTTCTATCTAAAATCTGAACAGGTTGTTCTTCATAGGTGAGGCTTTCATCAAGCTCTAACGGTTCCGGGTCCAAGACATGCGAAGAAGCCGCAACATAACGTTTTAACTAGGAGATATGAAAAACAACATGAACCTTACCCCAGCGCATTAGGTAACGCTAACCGGTAAGCTAACTTCCCAATCCGCTCCACAATATCATAGGGACTAATGAAACGCGGGCTTAACTTCCCACGAGCACCAAAACGAACCACACCTCTCATCGGAGACACACGGAGTAGAACTTTGTCGCCCACTTCGTACTCATCAGGCCGACGTCGGAGATCGGCGTACGATTTTTGTCTATTCTGGGCTGCCTTCATTTTATCGCGAATTAACTTTACTTTCTCAGTCATTTGCACAAGCATATCAGGTCCTAAGGTGACAGATTCAGTAAAATCATCCCAACATACAGGACTACGGCACTTACGACCATAAAGTGCTTCAAACGGAGCCATTTGAATCGTTACCTGATAACTGTTATTATAAGAGAATTCTACTAAATCCAAATGTTCGTCCCAGGAACCTTGCCATTCCATGGCTATTTCTCTCAACATGTCTTCTAGTATCTGATTGACACGTTCAGTCTGACCATCCGTCATAGGGTGAAAAGACGTACTATGAAGAAGAGTGGTTCCCAAAGTCTGCTGTAAAGATTTCCAAAAATGTGAAAAGTATCGAGTATCACGATCAGAGACAATAGTACGAGGTATTCCGTGATATCGAACAACGTATCTAATATAGGCACGGGCAAGTTGTTCCATATCCCACTTACAGTTCATCGGAATAAATCTTGCAGACTTAGTAAGCCTATCCACAATCACCCAAAGAGTATCATTACCAGCCTTAGTTCGTGGCAACCCTAACACGAAATCCATAGATATATCATCCCACTTCCATACCGGGACTTCCAGAGGTTGCAGTAACCCAGCTGGTCTTCGATGTTCACTCTTAACCTTTTGACATGTTAAACACTTGGAAACAAAATCAGCAATATTCTTTTTCATACCAGACCACCAAAACATGCATTTTAAATCTTGATACATCTTATCCCCACCAGGATGAACCGAGTATCTAGAATAATGAGCTTCGTTCAATAATTTTTCCTTCAAGGAGTCACACCCATCCGGCACGCACCACCGTCCTTTAAAACGAAGACTACCATCCTCATGAATTGTAAAACCTTCAGCTCTCCCTTCACTGATCTGCTCCCGAAGTTTAATGAACTTTGGGTCTTCCAGTAGCTTAGCCATAATCTTTTCGAAAAAGGTAGGTTGGATAGACAAGGCACTCAACTTGGCTTCCAATTCCCCTTCTTGGATTATCTCCAAGTTCATTCTCCCAAACTCCTTACACAACTCCTCAGAGGTTATTAACGCTGAGACTGAATGCCTCGATTTCCTACTCAAAGCATCAGCGACTACATTCGCACGGCCTTCGTGATAGGAAATCTCCAAATCATAATCACTGATAAGTTCTAACCAACGTCGTTGGCGCAAATTCAACTCGGATTGAGTGAATAAAAATTGCAAGCTTTTATGATTCGTAAAGACCTTGCATTTGACACCATAAAGATAATGTCGCCAGATTTTCAATGCGAAAACCACAGCCGCTAACTCCAAGTCATGTGTTGGATAATTCACCTCATGAGTCCTTAGTTGACGTGAAGCATACGCCACCACTTTCCTATCTTGCATTAAAACACAACCTAATCCATGTTTGGAAGCGTCACTGTAGACGGAGTATTCCAAAGATGGATCAGGTAAGGTCAACACAGGGGCTGTAGTTAACTTCTCCTTCAACAACTGAAATGCCCTCTCGCACTCCTCAGTCCATTCGAACTTCTTTTCCTTCTTCATCAAGGCTGTCAGTGAACGAGCGATGCGAGAAAAGTCCTTCACAAAACGACGATAGTATCCTGCTAATCCCAAGAAACTCCGGATATCTGTAACATTCCGAGGTGTAGACCAATCCCGAACAGCTGCTACTTTTGCTGGATCAACGGAAATTCCTTCCTTAGAAACAATGTGACCCAGAAAAGCCACTTGCTCTAACCAAAATTCACACTTCGAAAACTTAGCATACAACTGATTCTCTCGCAGAATCTGCAAGACTATCCTTAAATGCTCTTGATGTTCTTCTTGGCTCTTGGAATATACCAAAATATCATCAATGAACACCACCACACACTTATCGAGGTACGCGTTAAAAACCCGATTCATCAACCCCATAAATGTTGCAGGTGCGTTGGTCAACCCAAAAGGCATCACGGTAAATTCGAAGTGTCCGTATCTGGTTCTAAAAGCTGATTTACTAATATCCTCCTCCTTGATACGTAACTGATGATACCCTGACCGCAGATCAATCTTGGAAAAGACTCCTACCCCTTGCAACTGATCAAAAAGATCATCGATCCGTGGTAATGGGTACTTATTCTTAATAGTGACCTTATTAAGTTCTCTGTAATCAATACAGAGACGCATCGTTCCGTCCTTTTTCCTTACAAACAACACTGGGGCTCCCCAAGGCGACACACTGGGTCTTATATAACCCTTCTCTAACAATTCCTCCAATTGGACTTTCAATTCTTCCATCTCCTTTGGGGCCATTCGGTAAGGAGCTTTTGAAATTGGCCCTGTCCCAGGGATTAAATCAATTGAGAAGTCCACGTCCCTTCTTGGCGGCATACCAGGAAGTTCTTCTGGAAAAACATCTCTAAAATCACGGACCACTGGAATGTTCTCAAGCTGCAACTCCCGCTCCCCTACTTTACTTATACTACACAGAAACCACGGTTGCCCTTGCTTGATTAACTTCCTGACCTTCAATGACGATACAATTTTTATCCTCGGTCCCTTAGGAAGACTCCTATATTTAACCTTCTCCCCCCTAGGTCCACTTAAGGTCACTGACTGTTCTTCACAATCTATTATTACTTTATACCTACTTAGCCAATCCATCCCAAGAATTACATTTAAATCATCCATTTCTAGAGAAAATAAATCACTTGGAAATTTTACTTTCTCTATCTTAACCGGCACTTCACGGAACAACGTATTACAATGAAAAATCTCCCCGGAAGGAGTAGAGACTGAAAAAGATGTTTCCTCGGGGTTCTCCAATTCTAAATCCTTAACTCTAGACTTTGAAACAAACGAGCACGATGCACCAGAATCAAAACGTACTTTAACGGATTTTGTATTAATACAGAACGTACCTATGACCACATCCGACGCCTGCGCTGCCTCCTTCGAGTTAACTGCCGAAAGCCTGCCGTCGTTCTGGGTAGAAGTAGTAACACCTCCTTGATTACCACGTTGGCTTGAAAAGAAATTCTCGTTTCTAGCATTTCCCGGTCGTTGCTGAACACCGGAGTTATTTCCCGAAAACCTAAGGTTTGAGGCACCTCCCAAGTTTCGGCCAAAACTTCCACCATTGTGATTCCCCCTACCAGCTTCATTACTACTCCGTCCGTTAGTGAGTCTTTGTTGTTGGAAACCTCTATAATTTCCCCCTTGCAACTCTTGTTGTCCTATGCAAGTATAACACTCGTACATTCTATGGCCCGGCTTACCACAGTAAGAACAGTCCACTAACGCACCCCCGCAGTCCCTTCTTGGGTGGTTCTTTTGGCACCTCCTACAGTTGAAGATTCTTTCTTTCCCATTGCGATCGTACAAAGGCTTCTGCATTCTAGCCTCTAGTCTCGAATTTCCCCCATTCTTGCTGTTTTGACCAAAATGGAAACCTTTCTCCTGAAAGCCTCCAAACGGTTTGTGCTTCTTAAATTGATTTTGGACTTGATTACTCGCATTCGTATCATTCTGAAACACGGGTTCTTTTCTCTTTTCTCCGCTATGGCCCAACTTCTCTTTTTCCTTCCTGATAACATTTCCAATTTGCGCAGGTCTCTTGTATAGTTGGTCTAACGTATCATATCTATCAGTCTCAATGTGTTTTTGGATCTCATACGATAGACCTAACTCAAAACGCTGTATTTTCTTTCCCTCAGTTGGGACATCCTCAGGACAAAACTTCAATTATTCCATAAATTTCTGATAATATTCATCTACCGTTAGGTTTCCCATTTCGAACCTAGCAAACTCATTTGATTTGTCCTTCCTAACATGAGGCGGATAGAATTGGTCCCTTAACGCCCCCTTAAATCCTTCCCAGCTTAAGTTACCGTCATTTTCTGATATCAGCCTCATCTTACTGTGTGTCCACCAATAGTCAGCGTCTTCCACTAGGAAAAACGCGGCTTGGTCAACCATAAGCTCAGCAGGACATCTCACCACGCTAAAAAGCTTGTCAAATTCTCTCAGCCAGTTTTCCAACATAGAAGGTTCACCTTTTCCACTATAAGTCGAGGGTTTACTCTGGGCTATTCTCTTACTAATTGACGAAGCCTTTTCCTCCAAAGATTTCGGTCTCGGATTCGTTGCGCCAGCTAAGGTCTTAACTAGGTTTCGAAGCACGCGATCAGAGTTTCCTCTTGGCACCGACCTTTTCAAAAAGGGTGGCATGATGGCAGGTATACTGCATTAGGTTAATTAAGGTATGTAAATACATTTCTACAGCGTTTGAGGTTAAGGAAAAACTCATTCTGTTATTGTTCTAAAATATACAAGGTAGTAGCCCTAAAGGAAAAAGGGTGGAACAAAGAGTCTACAATCAAATCTATTCATTTTTTTCCATAAATACAATACTGAATCGATTCTAATTACTAAAGTTTAGACTTTTAAAAACAAAAATTCAAATTCAAAACAATAATACCATATAGTTCCAATCTAAAAAGAATACTTGGGTATAAATTCCCACATAATCATTGTTCAAATACTACAAAAGTCCAAGATAACCAACCAATTCACTTAACCAACAGAATAGTTCACAATTTATTCTACTAAGGAACTAGACATACGAACTCGTACACATGCATAATCAAATAAAGTAAAAAAAAAAAACAATCAGGCAAATAAAGGCGACGCATCCAGACGGTCCTGATCCTCCATGTATTGATCAAGGTCAAAATCAGCATCACCAGAGTCATCGCTAGACGCGCTATCGGAATCTGAAGGGGTTCCTACAGATAAGGAATCACTCATAGTAAGTCGCGCAACGGAATCAGAAAGCTCTACAATTATTGGCTCAGGTGGTTCCTCCTCCCACATCATGATCTCACTTTCTTCCTCACTCATGAGATCCTCTCGCCTCACCGGCCAACCCCCTAGAATAACTACTCCGCTATCAGTATCGCTCAGAATTCTCTCTATGTCAGCTATTTCCCCCTCCTCATCAGCATTATATCCATCCCCTAAGTTATCCTCATCAGGCTCTTCTACCACTCCTAAGGAATCCTCCTCCATAAATTCTCCCTGCTCCTCATCAGAATTTTCTTCGAAATCCTCCTCAAATTCTTCTTCTGGGTCCTCATCGGGGTCCTCCTCCGGGTCCTCTTTTGGATCCTCCTCGGGATCCTTCTCGAAATCCAACTCGTCGAAGATTATTAGTGACACTGAGTTTGGGTTTACTACGGAAATATCCTCCTCATTGCTATCTCTCCTTGCCCCACTAGACTCTGGAACGTCAACTCCGTCCCGAACCTCAGTTTGCACTGCTCTTACCCTTCTGTCAAGATCTAGGTGAAACGGGTCACTGCTCTCTTTCAGTGCAATCATCTCCTCTTCCATTATCCTTTCATACACTTGTTTGGACCTTTTGTAGATCATTTCCATTCGTCGGGTGTAATCTAAATCACTTTCTCCCTCTTTTCTATCCCAAATTTCCATAGCCTCTATTTCTGCCCAGGCTGGGGCATTAACTAAAGCTCTCCAGGGTTCCTCTCGGGTATTAATTCCCTCCTCGGCCGGTCTTTTTCCTTTATCCATGAAAGAAAGTAATAATCGAACTTCCTGACTCACAAAGAAAGAAAACAAGACAATTAATTTCTGAGATAAGACAAAGATAGATAATTCAGAGCATCAGAGATATAAACACAGAAATCCTATCATGCACACATCAAGTTATCCATGACATCATGCTTGAAGACACCAAGCACAACACATCATATCCCCTTAATGTCTACCCCTTTTCTCTCGTCAATTTTTTTTTTCTTCGTTAGTCTATCGGTACAGATAAATAACACTAAATAAAACTCCCGCTCTGATACCAGTTGTAACATCTCGGAATAACTCGGGTCGTACGAAAAGAGAAGATTACCTTTTAAAAACGAGACAACTATATTCCGAGTCAAACCGGGATGTTAGAAAACAGTTTAAAACGGTTTTGAAGTTAAGGAAAAACGTGCGGATCGAGTTCTATTAGCGTTATTATGAACTACTAGATAATAAGAAATTCTTAGCAGCGGATAAGAACGAAAAGTTAAATCTACTTATTACTACTTGAGAACGAAAATCGCCTCATAAAAACCAAATGTTCTTTAAACTAAATTTTGAAGTTCATATCAAGACTTCTCTATCCTAGTAATTTATTTCTTCAAGGGACAATCCTCACTCCCCAGACCTGCAACTTAACAAACTGCTAGTCATTGCCCAGATAGGTAACAACATCATCGCAGGGTCGTTAAGACCAAAAGTACACGTCAGCAAACGTCGCATATCAAATAAATAATAACACAAGAGAAAGTTTTAATTTATTAGCTGACAATTCACAGAACCTTATGCTTCGATCATGCTTATTAAGAATAATTATTTTCATGTAAAGGTTAGTCAGCCATACTGCTGTACTATCCAGCCATACTGCCGGTACACTCCAAACTCCATAAGTGAGACAATACATTAGGGGGAGCTAACCCCTAAGCAAGTCTCTACCATAGACACTCGCCTTACTTCGGTGCCTATGGTTAAGTATGCATACCCCAGCGGTGGCTCATAATGCCCTCATAAACCGCGAGTAATTCATTTCCACCAATTGACGTCATACTACGTCCACTTTAAAGTTAGTGAGGTCATACTACCTCTGCTTATCAAAACAATGTATAAATATTATTGATTCGAAAGATAACATTATTTGTACTATATATCCATACTTTAATTTTGTATACCATTATTATATGATACATCGGACTAATGCGAACCACGCTGCGTGTACATACCTTAAGCAAGATAACCAACTCACAAGCGTCTTAATCAATTCCCGGTCACGAATCGACTTCCTACAAGGTTCAATCGTATTCGGGAAATAAGCACACATACACATTTTCCTCAAATCATCCAACATACAAATATACAATCACATCCATACCTAGAATACTATACACAATCATGAACATCTATCACATACTATAACATGATAAATACACAAAACAGGACAGCCTATACAATCTGTCCAGAAACTCAACTTAAAACTGTCAAATTGAAAATCCGACTACACCGTTGCGTCCGGAAGGCGTCAAAACCCCCGGGTACCAATTTTCATAATTTATAACATAGAATAAGTATTTTTAACTTAATTTCAAAGCCAAAAATGTTCCAAAAACACATTTTTTCACCATTTTCAAAACCTACGGGATTTTGTCATTCCATCATTTTTTTTATCACAAAAATATAAATATCAATGCTTTATGTCCTATTAAATCTAAACAACAAAATTTACATAAAAATAAATTTTAATGAATTATTATTATATTTTTTTTTTCAATATAATTTTTTTTACACAAATGTTTTCACACATACACATCACATATATACATGTATATTTTTTTTTACCAACATTATAAATTCCTTCTATTAATCAAAAATAAATAAATTTCTAACACCACATACATTTTTTCTCTATATATATATATATATATATATATATATATATATATATATATATATATATATATATATATATATATAGATAAATATATATATATATATATATAGATAAATATATATATATATATATATATATATATATATTTATATATATATATATATATATATATATATATATATATATATATATATATATATATATATATATATATATATATATATATATATTAATCATCCATCAAACAAATTCTTCACACACATGTAACATATCTAAAACCCTAAAAAAAACATACATTAATTTAGATAGAAAAATACATCATACTCTCACACATGAATTTTAAATCATGAACAAATCATAAACCATAAAATAACACACATAAAAATCATACAAATTTAAATTAAAACTTAAAAATAAAAACTAGATTAAGAATTACTCACAATTGCTCAAGAACAAAACACCAAAATTGATGAACCAATGGAGGATTAGGCGTGAGGATTAGAGGGTTTTGGGAGTGTTTTCTTACTTGCAAATGGTTTAAAATGAAAAGATGCAAGGAAATTAGGAGATTAAGGAAACAAAGAAATTAAGGAAAATTAAGGCAATACTTATGGAAGGCAATAACTCCTTAATCTTTCAATATCCTAAGAAGTTACAAATCCCCCCCAAGATACTCCATATGGCCGGCCAAAATGATTCAAATTCCCACTTTTATTCTTTTTTTTTTTTAAGATAGGTTAGGAAAAAGGTTTGGACTTAAAATGGTTTTAATTGCCTTAAAAGTTGAAGTCTCATGATCTAACCTACTAACAAAATAAATAATAAAAAGAAATATATTCTTCTAAAAAGAATAATAATAATAATAATATTACTAGCAAATCATTTAATATATCGGAAAAAAAAATATCGGGGTGTTACACGTTCTTAGTGTACGGAGATGGTCATGTAAGGGCGAATAGGATTAATGTAGATATTCGGGAGCACATACGACAACTTAGTGCAACCGAAATGCAACCGGCCTTTATTATGAATTCTATTAGAGATAATTTTCCTGGTTTTTATGCTAGTATGAATCAAATATATAATATTAGGCAATCAATAAGGAGAGAAGAGATGGAGGATAGGACTCTCCTTCAACACTGTCTTCATATGGCCACAGAACTTAATTATGTGGTCTGGACAGACTTGGATAACGAAGGGCAATTGAGCAAACTATTAATTGCAAATCCTACCTCTATCCAAATGATACTTACGTGGCCGTATGTTGTGCTGATAGATACAACGTACAAAACGAACAAACAAAAGTGGCCACTATGTGAAGTGATCGGAATGACGCCAACCAATCACAACTTCTTGGTTGCATTTTGTTTGATGCGAGATGAGGCGGCTGTGTCGTATTCGTGGGTGTTGCAGGGATTGAGAGATATTTTCGGCGCTGCTCAAACTCCTAGCGTCATTGTAACCGATCGAGACGAAGGTTTATCTGCAGCTATTCGTGACGTCTTCCCAGGTAAAAAGGCTTTGTTGATTCATTATTGTGGTTATATCTAATGATAATGTCTTAATTACGTTCAATGTTTTGTTTAATGTAGATGTGCGGCATTTGTTATGCATCTGGCATATTGGCAACAACGTTGAGAACATGGTGGACAAGTTGTGCGGCGGCAAGAAAAATCAACATGGGCAAGTATTCAGGAAAAGTAGATGGAATCCATTGGTTGAAAGTTCTACAATCGGGGAATATGAACAGAGATGGCAAGCGATTGTCAGTACATGGTCGGTTAGGAACAAAAAGGTCGTTCGGTATTTGACTGGAACATGGATTCCACTTAGAGAGAAATTTGTGCGTGCGTGGACGAATGATTGTTTCAACTTGGGTAACCAGACTACTAGCAGAGTTGAAAGCCAACACTCGTCTTTTAAGTATTACCTTGGTAGCGGTAATAGGTCATTCGATACCCTTTTCAAAAGGGCACACGCACAGATTACAAATCAGCAAGCCATAATTCGACAAGCGCTACAGGAATCCATGACTTCTGTACCAAGGTCGATGCGACAACATTTCTTTTGACCTCTATATCGCTACGTATCTCTCTATGCCTTGGAGTAGCTCCAACTTGAGTATAACCGCATGTTAGAACTGGGTGATTTTGTATTTAACAAATGCGGTTGTGTACTTCAACAAACCCATGGATTGCCGTGTGCATGTTATTTACATATGTCCATCGGATCACATGGTGCTTTGTATTTGGATGACATTCATGAATTCTGGAGTACTTTGAGGTACACAGAGGTAGGAGACGAACCCGATGAAGGAGTACGATACGCGAACGCCAATGACAAAGAGTACTTTCAATCTCTGGTCGATGAAGTCCTTAAATCTGATCCCGCTGTTGTACGTCGAATGTCTCAGGTACTTGAATATGAACTACACCCAGATGGTGCGGAAATACCTGAGCCTTACGCTAGTCCACCGAGAAAGGGAAGACCAAGTACAAGTAAAACCATGAGAAGGAGAAAAAGTTCATTTGAATATAGCAGATCATCTTCTAGTGGTCGAGGGTCTAGATCTTCTTCCCGCGGGAGATCTAGTGGCAGATCTAGTGGTAGAGAGACGCAATCTTCAGTAAGAATTAAGTTTAGTTTCAACTTATCCGGTAGTTGACTTAATTTTTCGTTTTTTGCATTAATTTGTCACATTTTACACATATTAACCTTATTTACATTTATTGTAGATGATCCAAGAGGTCGTGATTTCTTACAGTTTCCATGGCCAAATAACATCCCATTCATCCTTCCTCCTTACTTGTTTGACTGGATTGATGTGTTAGGTGATGGTAACTGTGGATTTAGAGCAATTGTCGTCACAGAGCTGGGTGGCGAGGAAGCATGGCCTCTTTTAAGACGTGCTATGAGTATGGAAATGCAAATGAACAGAGCGCAATACCTAACTTTGTATCTATCCCAGGAGTCACCAGACGAGGCTATATTCAGAATAGGTTCACACATCAATGGACCTGCTCCTTTCATGCACTGGATGGATGCACCGATGGCTTTGTACTCTGCAGCAACGTTTCTAAACATTGTCATTGCTTATTATGGTTCTGCTAACGGTAATTCGCAATACAACTGTTTGGTTCTTCCGTTAAGGAAAGCACCGGGTGTGAATAGTGTAAATAAAGTAATACATATATGTTGGGTTAATGGAAATCATTTTGTTCAACTTTTAATGAACGACGATTCATCCCCTTTCTCGCCGATCCATCAACGTTGGAAACAAGCAGCTGACAATTTCACCAAACATCTTGACACACATTTCACTACGAGGATAATGCTCTGGAATAATCTACGCGGGCCACGACCACGACCAACTAATAACACCGCTGAAGATGCTGTAAATTTAGATACTCCATAGAATTTATACACGACATTCATTAAAAGTTGTATATAATCCATAGTATACTATTGTGTATACGAACGACATTCATTGACGAAAATAAATGCAATCATTAATGTAAAATAGTTTCAGTACAGACAATGCAGGGTCATGCCCTTTAAAAATTTGCCATTCTTCAAATAAATCTCTACAATCATTAAGGTATATTTCTAACGCATGTTGTTGACGGGGGTTCAAATCCGCAAGCTGAGCAGGTAGTCTTGCCACTAGAGCGAATCGACTGGGCCATTCATTCAGGAACTGAAAACACAAAAGGATAATGTCCGTTATTAATTCATAAAAAAAAAAACTGAAAAAAAATTGATAATAAAACTCACGTATTCAGATCTGCTCTGAGAAGGACCAGGACCGGAAGTCGGCCCTTCGTCCGGGGCTATGTACGGGTGCGAGCACACTTTGAACCATTCAACGTAATTAGGTTCAGCCTCTGAAGGAACAGAAGCCCGACGAAGTCACTGCTCAACAAGGCGGGCACTATAGGGGAACCTACTCCATGCCTCCAAATATACAGCAGAAGAAGGAAAGGTCACGGAGTAGGTACCGTGTGCCGGTTGGAGAGCCTTGGCTGGTCTCATAGGAGCAGGAGGAATAGCCTACACGAACCCAATCTGTCGCAATGTCCGCTCCGGCAAATACACCTCCACAACATCAAAACACGTGATTCCCCCGATGACGGTGGTGCGTGGGTGATCATTCAGCAACGCACCAGCAGCAGAATTGTAGGGAGTCCATTCCACCTGCATACAAGCGAAGTTAACAAAAAAATACTATAAATTAAAAAACACATGCATGACAAAATGTAATGTACAATACCTGAGTCTCCGTCAATGAGTCAAGAACCTTGCAGTAGTCTCTGCACCTGTCCACCTCACGACATGGTTTCTTCGGTGTCCACATCTCCGCCCTAGTCATGTTTGGCACATCTTCTCGGCGAGGATGAGGGCGAAAAGCGGGAAAGTACTCATAGATCCATGTCTGGAGCAATGTGAGGCATCCAGCAATGGTCTTGCAATCAGCCCTAGATCGTCGCACCCCAGGCCACGTCCTGCTGTTCGTCGTTCACGGCAAGTATCGAGTGAGGTCGCATGCCAATCCTGGTCTTATCCGCCAGCAAGGTAGAGCCGATGACAGCCATGTAGTACGCTGTCGTCTGGGTATCCATGGCCTGCGACCTATGACACAGCTGCATCAGTTCAGCAACACTTATGCATCTGCTGGTGAATGCACCTTTACGCCGATGCTCAGACAGAGGCTCCCCGAACAGATTGGTGATACCAACCTCCCACTCCGCCTCCGAAGGCTCAGCCGGCAGAGAACCTTCAATAGAAATGCCCAATATGCGTTGCACGTCGTGCAACATAATCGTCATCTCTCCCCAGGGCATGTGGAAGGTGTTCGTATCCGACTCCCACATCTCGACGAATGCCGATATCAAAGCACAGTCGATGTGCTGGTGCATAATGACTGGTAGTCGGCCGAGGGAAGTGGCAGGTAGAACATCGTTTAGCGCATCGGACATATCCCTCAGTTCGATGATGGACTCCCCCGGTCTCTTCCTAATACGGCAATCCAGAATCGGAGGCGTACGCTCGGAGCCTTCATAAATAAGTTTAGCTATGTGCCCGCCATAGCTAGGGATCAGTCGTGTATCTGTCGGCCCCCCGGGCTGGGGTGATGTCACTAACCAGTCCGTGTTAGTGGACTGTGAGGGCTTGCTCTCCCGTGGCGGCTCATTATCGATAAAACTACGTCCTGCGCGCTCAGATGCAGCAGAAGAACTCGGGCCGCCACGGGCAAATCTGCCGTCAGGGCCGCGAACAACAGTCCAGTCCATTGGGCGAGACTCAGGAGCTTGGAACTGAACATCATCAGCATCATTATCATCATCACTATAAACCCCCAAACTACTCTAGAGGCTGTCAGCCTAGTCATCAAAATGAGTACGCACTTGGTTCAGCGTACTCGACCTTTGGGCCTCACTGTGTCTGGCAGCCTCTTCATGCCTAGCCCTCCTAGCAGAACCCGTTACCCCCCTCTCATGCGGGTCCCCTCTGAGTAAGGTAGGCCTAGAACTATTACCTCTCAACAATTGTCTAAAAAAAACCCTTTCCTTTTCCTTGATTACCAGCCATTTTCTACAATTTTTTACAGTTTCATTCAATATTAAAAATAATATTTCTAAAAAAAATAATAATCAAAAATTAAAAATGGAAAAAAAAAACAAAAAAAACCAAATAATATATTAATAATTCAAACATAAATAATAATTTAACAACAAAAAATTTAACAATATAAAATAATAATAATAATAATAATAATAATAATAATAATAATAATAATAATAATAATAATAATAATAATAATAATAATAATAATAATAATAATAATAATCACCTTTTTTTTTTTAAATTTCAATAAATTAAATTATTATTAACTATCACAATTACAATAATAACATACTTCAAAATTTAAAATAATTATTCCTAAATATACGGAAAAAAAAATTAAGATGAGTCGCCCAGATCTGGGCGGCTGGACCCCGATTCAGTCGCCTAAAATTAGGCGACTGAATCGGGGTCCAGCCGCCCAGATCTAAGCGACTCATCTTTTTTTTTTTTCAATATCATAAATTAAAAACAATATATAAAACTTACTAAAAAAAACATAAATACACATTACAACATACAAATTTACACTAATAATTTATAAAACAAAACATAAACATATATTTAATAATAAAAAAAATAACAATCACAATAATAATAATAAAATTAATAATAATAACATTAACAACAATTA